>NW_027210861.1:360000-484292 GCF_029030835.1 Brachyistius frenatus
ATGGACTCCATGATGTTCTTCCAGCCCTCCCTCAGGATGTTGCCATGGCGATGGGCGAGGTCAAACACCGTCTTGGCCGCCGTCTGTGCCTTACCGTTGCTGCCAAACACCGTCGGAAGGTTTTCCACAGACTGCAGGGGGACAGGACACACCGACTCACACTGTGACACAATATACACAACTCCACCAACACAACTTGTGCTGTTTAAGTTAAAGTAATGAATGTTGTTGACCCAGATCAGTTCTTTACTTATTTACATTAATTCTTGGACAAATAATCTGTATGGTTGCTGGATTGAATTTGAGTTATTAGAACCTGCAGCCCATCCTGTCTAGAAATATCTCCCACATTAAAGAGTCTCTACGGACATTAGCTTTTCTCTACTGCAGCTCAAAACATGTTGCATCAGCAATTCGGCATTTTCAATAAAAAGCCATGAAACACTGATTGTTAAATACAAAATACACTTTATGAATTTCAGATTAATTCATCAGTGCAAAATAAAATAAAGCATTAAACAGTTTTTTTTCTCCATTTTTTCCACTACTGTCGTCTTTATATCTTTACCTTATCTTATAGAGCATATTATTATCATGATCAGATCATTGTAAACATGAAGAAAAGTAAATCAATGAATTGTCCTGAACTGATGGGGCAGTGAACAGTGTTTCCTGAAGTGTCTTGAACATTTCCCGGTAGAAGCGACAGGATGCTGCGGACTGTTTTCTACCTCGCTGCTCAGAGTGGTGAACTTGCAGAGCGAGATGATCAGATTGTCGAAAACATCACTGAAGCCGTAGTGAGCTGCAATCATCGCACATTTCCTACGGAGACACAAACAAACAGGACGATAAAGAAACAGGAAACAGGACGTGCTGCGGTGCCGAGGACTTCAGGTCTGAAGGTGCGGTCCGCTACCTGAAGCCTGTGATGGCCTTCTGGATGATGTTGTCATCGAGGCTCTTGTCGAAGACGTAGGACAGGGCAGCGATGGTGGGACCCCACGTCATGGTGAACAGGTCGTGGTCGTAGCTGCCGGGCGGCAGGCGGAGGAAAACACCTTCGGGCGTGGCGCCGCGGTGCAGCAACACACTCCACACATAGTTCTCCTTCACCAGACCCGTCTGCTCGTCCGGCATCACGATCTCCTCGTTCCTACGGAGCAACGAACATCTCAGCTGGGACATCGGCTCACTCACGTCAGACCAGACGCCATTTACAGTTTCAAATCTTCATTTAAAGAACCAAAGTTCTCTTCTGAGTTCACGTACAAATGGAGGAAATACAAGACATCAGAACCTCGACCCCATTTAACCTCGCAAATACAAAGGTTTGGAATTTTATCCATAAATCGGATAAATAAATTCACTCCATCTGATCATTTGATCATCTGCTGTTCAATCTGAACCCGAGTTCACAGCGACCTTGAACTCTGACGTCAGTGGGACGGACGTGAGTTCACAGTGAAAATCGAATCCTTGGGTCTAACACAACATTTTTTCTGTATCTAAAAAAATTCCCTGAATGCTCTCTTAATGGGACCAATGTGAGGTCACGGTGACGTTTAACTTTGACTCCTGAATCTAATTGTTCATCCCTGTGATCCCCGAAACTTAAAATAATTCCCTGGAGGGTGGTATGAGAAGAACGATGAGTCTGAGCAGACATGTGATGCTGCTAATTGTCAGTAGAGACCAGATGATTCATGGATTCAAATTGTAACAATCCATTAATAATAATTGTTTTAATTTAGGAGTTCCACTTTCTCTAAAATGAACATTTGCTGTTTTCTGTTTTAAAAAAATTACAAAAATGATACTCTTTGGATATTAAAGTATTAACTGTACAAATGAAGCAATCTAAAAGGTTACTTTGGACTTGAGATATTGTTTTTGATAATATTTTCTAATGCTGACATTTTACAGGCAGAACAAAGATTGCTGAGTGGAGTAATGAGTATTCTTGAGAGCTTGTTATATTTCAGATCTCTGCTCTGAGTGTTGTGCATTGTGTGACGGCAGCTTACTTGATGGCGTTGTAGATGTCCTCCAACATGTCCTGGTCAAAGTCCTTGTTTCCATTGACTCCCTTCAGATTTTTCTTGAATTGCTTTTGAAGGAAACAACGAACGTGACGGTTAGCAGAGCGATAATCATTCATCAGTGCTTCCTCTCTCCACCATCAACTCATCAGTCAGCGCATCTCAACAGGAGCTTAGCTGCGACACTCGAGCCTCCGGCATCCAGCGCTTTGTTAACCGAGCATCAAACCAACAATTAAAAGAGCCTCGGGTGGAAACACTCTCGTTATGTGTCACTTAATATGTTTGGTTGCATCGTTAGGATGAGCGGGATTAGAGCCAAGAAGCTCCTGTAAATAAACGTGACCACCCAGCGATGACGGACAGCCTCAAGGCTGCGTTATACATGGGGAGCTGAGGAGGTTGGTGTTCATGGCAGGTAGGCAGAGGAACCAGCAGTGGAACCAGCAGTGGAACCAGCAGTGGAACCAGCAGAGGAACCAGCAGTGGAACCAGCAGAGGAACCAGCAGTGGAACCAGCAGAGGAACCAGCAGAAGAACCAGCAGAGGAACCAGCAGAGGAACCAGCAGAAGAACCAGCAGAGGAACCAGCAGAGGAACCAGTAGAGGAACCAGCAGAAGAACCAGCAGAGGAACCAGCAGAGGAACCAGTAGAGGAACCAGGGAGCTCCCGGGTCTCACCAGGGTCATGTAGGGGGTCACTATCCGAACACATGCTGGACACCCCACCGTTACCTTCCTCAAACACTGCTAGAGAACGGGATCTGACTCACGGCAGCGCTGGACATAGTTTTCAGAAATAAGCCCGGTGCCGACGGGCGGCGGCGAATGCTCCACATTACAAGCTGCTCAGAGGGTGAGGTGCGAGGCGCCACTTTTATTGGCGCTCTCCAAACTATTGTGTGGAAACCTCTAAAGGCCTCTTCACCCTAATCACAGCTGACCTCCGGGACAAGAGGGACGATCTAAACATACAGCAGCAGCTGGAGGACGAGGACAGACCGCACTCAAGGAAGGACCGACCCACAGACAGAGCAAGTGGTGGCTATTGTTTGACAGAGACCCCCCCTCCCCGACACACTGCTCACAGACTCTGTTTAGTCTTCAGCCGCTGTCAATCAAAGAGAGGAAAAATAGAGACAGGCAGATGCCCCCCCCCCCCCCACCCCCCTCCAGCCCGTTCAGGATGAGTTCACCTCTCCGACGGACCACCACTGGCTACAGCTTCTGGCCGCAGGCTTTCTGAGCCACCGAGCTGCCCCGGTGGAAATGTTAGCTGAGTCGGAGGAATGTCACACCGACAGACGGTGGATCGTCCCAGTGGGAGGAAATAAACAGATATAGAGATACAGAGAAGCTTTCTACCCGATTCACAACCAGGCAGAAAACTAATATATTAAATATAAACACAAAGTTTACAGGTTAATTGAGGTTTTTATACTGATGGAGCTTTGACTGAAACAAAAGGTGCTGCTTAACAGAACTACGTCACAATAGTGAACATGACTCTAACCGAGCCTCTTCTTTAAACTACAGGTACTCGTAGTTTAACTATTTCTACGTAGTATATAACTTAAGATGTAAACTTGGTAAGCAGTCTCTGAACATATCAATACTTTCATAGTGTAAACCATAAGTCTTTTTTTTTTTTTTCAACAGGCTGATTATTTGTGTGTGTGTGTGTGTGTGTGTGTGTGTGTGTGTGTGTGTGTGTGTGTGTGTGTGTGTGTGTGTGTGTGTGTGTGTGTCTGTGTGTGTGTGTGTGTGTGTGTGTGTGTGTGTGTGTGTGTGTGTGTGTGTGTGTGTGTGTGTGTGTGTGTGTGTGTGTGTGTGTGTGTGTGTGTGTGTGTGTGTGTGTGTGTGTGTGTGTGTGTGTGTGTGTGTGTGTGTGTGTGTGTGTGTGTGTGTGTGTGTCAGACGTACCTCCACAGTCATGGGGATGTTCTGCTTGCGGACGTTGTGGTTGTGCTGGTCGGTGTTCAGCATGATGACAGCGTAGGCCAGGGCGAAGCCAGCATCGTTGGTCATGAACGGAGAGCCGTTCACTTTCTGCAAACACACAAACACCGTCGCCATTACACAACAGCAGCTGCACACACCCTGCTGACATCACACGCACCTGTAGAGGGGAAGTCATTCATAGACGCACTTCCTCCTGTCAATCATCTGCTGTTTCTGTATTGTGTATACTTCTGTTTGATCAGAGACGAGTCACACGACTAATACAGATTGAGAATAGTGTCACAAAGCATCTGAGATGAAAGGAGGAAACACTTTGAACTTATCAGAGCAGCTCAACAACAAACATCCAGATGTGTTCACACAACGTTAGCGGAGGACTTTCAGTTAAGTTTCCATGAACACGTTCACATCCTGAAATGATGCCGTTAAGACAGACGAACCAACACCAGGTCGAAGGGTGGAGCTTCGTCTTAGAGATATAGTGGAGATATAGTGGTTTCATGAATTATAGTTTTATTAGTAGTATCATATTATTATGAGTATCATCTCCTTTTCCTTTAAAAACCAGATACACTTGCACGTTGGCAGATTTCTATAATTCAAAACAATTTTTACTGAATATATAATGCACCAAATGAGACTTTAAGTCGTCTCAGGGTCCTTCCAGCAGTGGTGGATAATGGTGGATTTGCAAAGTAGCAGGACAGCCTGGTTCTCTGCAGAGGAAATGAATCTGTTCGTGTACAGCTAAAGAGGAATAATAAACACAGTAAACTAATGAACTAACTTCATCTACAACAGGACTCTATTCCCGTTCCTCCTCTAACGAGCCTTCAGCTCAGCCGACCTCATCTCTGGATGAAGCTACATGGGAATGAGGACCTGTGGAGACATGTTCCTGAAGCTGAGGAGATGTTCCTTACATGCCAGTTGTCTGTGAAGGTTTCCAGGAGTCTCTGGATGACGGGAGCCTCTCCAGGTAGTCTGAAGGCCTCCAGGTAGAGACGCAGGGCCTCGTCGATACGAAGACCCTGGAAGCCAAATGTGCTGCAAGAAAGGTTCAGATTAGACCAGAGCTCAGATCCACGAACTCAAACCTCCACTGGACCACATGGTAAAATAAACCTTGATGATGTTCCTACTTCACAAAGCTGTCCAGGAGCTCCATGTTCTTCCGGTCGCTGATGTACTCGCCGATCATCTTCTTCTCCAGTCGGGGGTTTTCTCTGAGCCACTGGGCCACCTGGTTGTTGTCCATGGGGTTGGTGAGGAGGCCCTTCTCCTGCAGGAGCTGGATCCCCTTCTTGGGCTTCAGGTTGAACTGCTCTGTGCCTGTGATGAGCAGCTACACACACACAGCAGATCTAAGAACCGGCAGCAGCGATGTTCACCACATCTGGATCAATCAGCTCCACCACATCTGGATCAATCAACTCCACCACATCTGGATCAATCAACTCCACCACATCTGGATCAATCAGTTCCACCACATCTGGATCAATCAACTCCACCACATCTGGATCAATCAGTTCCACCACATCTGGATCAATCAACTCCACTTACCTTCTTCTTAGTTCTGATGTCCATCAGCTCCTGTGAGTCCGGTAGACCTGAGGAGAAGCGCTGAGGCTTTTTGGGAGTTTGTTTCTCAGCTAAGAGAAGAAAGAAGTTTATATCAGCTTCAACTCAGTTTCCATCCACAGATTAAAGTGTGTTTACATGCAGGTTTTACCAGCGTCGGCGTCTCCTTGATCCTGTCGGCCCAGCTTCATCTTCTCGGCCATCAGATGTCCGCTGGTTGGTGGACAGACCGGAGGCTCAGCTGGAGGACTCAGCCCGTTGGTACCGCCCAGTCTGATGAGCTCTGAACACACAGGGAACATTTTACACCTAAACACTGACTGGACCTTTGAGCTGTTCAATATCTGTATAACACAGTATTCTAATCATTTTAATGGTCACTATGACGACAAGATGGATCATCAGTTTTATAAAAAAAAATACATTCTATATTTAACTTTCGAACAGAGCCGTGGCCATCAAGTAAAGCTGGCTGTGTGTAGATGTGTAGTTGCGTGTAGGTCTGTGTAGTTGCGTGTAGGTGCATGTATGTGCGTGTAGGTGCGTGTAGTTGCGTGTAGGTGCGTGTAGTTGCGTGTAGGTGCGTGTAGTTGCGTGTAGGTGCGTGTAGTTGCGTACCAGCGGTGGAGTCGGGTCCGTTCTTGCCAGAACCTTCTCCCTCCGCCAGCAGCGCCTCCTTCTGGTCCTGTTGGGCGGTGCTGGTGAGCACCTTGGCCTGGCAGTGGGCCTCGGTGCTGTCAATAACGGTGAGCAGCGCCTCCAGTGACAGCAGGTGGGTGGTGTACAGCTGACCCGACACCGGGAAGGCGTTCTACAACAAGATGGAGACGCGTTATTTTACATATTGGACTTTATTTGATCCATAAATACTAATCAGCTCATTGTTCAGTCCAACTGATCATCATCAAGTTGTTTCTCAGGTATCGCGTTCACTATAACAGGATGCACCTGAGGTCAGGTGACCTTTGACCTCAAAAACTTGGTTCAAAAACCAGGTGACCATCTGACAGCTGCCGGAAGTGTTGAACTTTTTAAACATAAATTGAAAACCCGCCTCTTCAGCTTTGCTCTTAATGACTTTTAGACACATTTAAATTATATTATATTTACTTTTAAATGTTTCTTTTCATCTATTTGCTTTTCTTGATTTATTTCCTCCACACTTTCATACTTTTTATCATCCGTTTAGTTTTACAAACTTTTAATTCCTCTTATCGATCCTATCTCATGTTTTATCCTACCATACTAAATACTAAAAACCTTGATCTTTTTCATGCATTGTCCTTATTTTCATACTGGTTTTAGTTTCTAGTTCATATTGAACTCTATTTTAACACTCTAATCATCATTTTAGCTTTTAATCTATCTTCTACATTTCATCCTGCGTGCGTCTCAAAGTGGTTTTTAAATTGTCTTATTTTCCTTTTCATTTGTTTTTAATTTGTTCTCTGTTTTATTATTGGCCTGTCAATCATCTGTAAAGCACTTTGAACGGCACCAAAATGTACTAAAAGGGCTGTATAAATACAGTTCCATTGATTAATTGATTGATTGATTGATTTGTGTCCAATTTGAAGAACTCCCCTCCAGTTTTTCTTGAGATATCGCATTGATGAGAATATGACGAGTGAATGAGATGGACATATGAGCCGGAGTTTGGTCACGGTGGTCGTGACCTTTGACCTCCAAAATCTAATCAGGATCATAGGAATCAACAGAAAAACAACAACAAAAACACCTTCAACCTGAAGATTGCTGAAGTATTTGCTAAATGAAAGAGTGAGCTTCTTATATTCAGTCTTGCGTACAACAAAGGTATGATGATGGTTTCCAGACTAAAAGTCACCGGCGTCCTCCTGAAGCTCGCCAGTGTTCGGTCCGTCTGATTGGCTCTCACCTTGGACAGCAGCTTGGTGAGGTCTTCGAACAGGTTGGAGCAGTAGAAGTCGCAGTCGTAGTTGATGAAGAGCTCGGTGACGAAGCTGGGGATCCTCCACAGCTGGACCAGAGCCTCCAGAGCCATCTCCTTCATCTCGTAGGGCATCTTCATGTTCTCCGAGGTGATGCAGTCCATCAGCTTCTTCAGGTACATCTGCCAGGTCAGCACACAGGTGGATGATTGTTACTATCACACATGAAGGCTTCAGATAAGCAACAGCTCTGATCAATGCAGATTGATTGATAGTTACCTCAAGCTGGAACTTCAGATGTTCTCTCATGTTTTCAAAAAGCAGGAAGCAGACTCGTATGGAGGAAGCGTAAAGATTCATCCGCTCCACACTCAGGAGCTGTGACAGATCACACATCATCACGAGACATCTTTAAATATCAACATGTCTCCAAATGACTTCTTTCCTTTCATTCAGGATGCAAGTTTAACGTTTCACCATCAGGTATTTTATATCAAACTTTGACTTGGAATAAAAGACTGAAAACAAAATGATCAACGGATAGAATATTAAAAAAATATATACTGTCAACCTTTTTCTGTTTATAGATTTACTAACAAACAAATAGATGGATCAATATAAATATGGAGTTTATTATTCCAGCATGTTATCAGTATAAAAGCTCATATTAAAGTAGATATCGTAGCTAAAACATAATTTCAGTGTTATTGTAAACAAATTGTGCAGAGTTGATGAATTTCAAAATAAAATGTATTCCATCACATCCCACCAGCAGACAGCTCAGTTACAAGCAGGAGGTCGTACCTGGAACAGGTGTCTGCACAGCTCGTCCTTCACCAGCACCAGGAGAGACGGGTAGTTGGCGATGTGTGCCGACTCCAGCGCCGCCGTCAGCAGCTGCAGGCCCATGTGCATCATGGCGTCAGTGTTGTGGCGGTCGTGGGGGTTGGTCAGGGAGATCAGGAAGCGGAAGAGCTCCCTGAGACACGGCAGGCCGTACGGGATGAGGGACGCTCCTGCAGACGGGAGGCCGGAGGAGGACAGAGGAGACAGGAGAGAGGAGAGAGGACAGCACTGATAATACTGAAATCTGAAAACATCCCCAGTTTATAAAGAAAGTCACACGGAGAGCGATTCCTGAAGTCATTAACTATCAGAAGCAGCTGTTTCCTTGCAGTCTGTGTTTCAGAACAACTATCATTTATTTGAACCTGCATGCTAACAAACCAACACAAGAAGAAGACGTGAGGTCAGACAGAAAACATCTGGAGAGAAATCTGAGGTTTGAACCCCTTCAGAGGTCCTACCGTCTCGTTGTGTGGACTGCGTGAAGCGGACCCCCCGAGGGTTGACGTAGTCCATGTCGTGGACAGAGGGACTGTCTGACTGCTGGAGGATGGAGTCTTTGTCCTCCAGAACCTCGGGGATGGACTCCACCGAGGCCGACGCAGCGGGTTCAACCTGCTTGCCCTCAGACTGAATGGACACACAACACAATCTCTCCATAGTAACGTAGATACACCGTTTATAACATGCAAACAGATCATTCATCCACTGAGAAGACTGTTAGCGGTGGAAGAGATGAGGAGGAAACATCCCCACCTGTCCATCTGGACCGGACTCGGGCCCCGGGAGGACGGCAGCAGTGCTCAGGGTGGTTCCAGATGAGCTGCACTGTTCCAGGTCGGACAGGTCTTCCCTGGAAGTGGCTTTGGAGCAGGTGTCCAGGCCACTGTCTGTGTTGGTTGGGCTGGAAATGGACGAGCCAGCGCTGTCTGAGGTCGGAAGGCTGGAGCCTTGTTCAATGAACGGGACACCACCTGAAGGAGGCAGATGTACGAGTCATTAAAGTCACACCACTGGTTGGTCAAATGTAAAACTACGATAAATCCAATCAGCAGCCAGCAGTGATGTCATCAACCATCAGTGATGTCATCAACCATCAATGATGTCATGGTTGGTTTGTGAACGTTATGAAGCCTCCAGTCGTGCAGACGGAGGAAGGTCCATGGCTGATTGTGAACATGTGGTCTTACCCGAGAGGTTGTTGTTGCTGAGGGTGCTGGGCTGGTTGGGGTCCATCTGACCGGAGGGACTGCGCACCATGTGGCGAGGCGGCCTCGGTGAGCGCCTCTGCTTCTTCCATTTGGACGACTCGCTCATTCCACCGGCTCGCATCTTCAGCTGGAGGGAACAGAGCGGAGGTCAGAGTTCAGGCCTCTCCTCGCCGCGCCGCTGCATCACTGCTGAGGCCGCGATCACAGAGGACGCTCTATCTCGCTTTTAATCTTTCTCTCCACAGCTCACATCGCTGTGAACATCGTTTGTAACAGACTGCAAACTTAATGCTGTCGTACAACAACTCTGAAGCTACTTTGTAAGCTGTTCCAGTTTTATTCTGGAGTACTACTGCACATGTTGTAAAACGTAGTTTAAAGCCGTCAGTGTCTCCAGAGGGAACTGTGTAAAAATCCTCAGGTGATGTTGGTGTAAACAGATGGTATATATCTAGTTCAGATGCTTCACCATGAAGCTGACTGTGCTTTAAAAACAAAGCAATGTTTAATGTGAAGTAAACTTTGAAATGAAGGACTATTTTATTTATTAAAGCTGAATACAGAAGAGTCCAACACGCTCCACATTGAACAAACTGTTTTGGCAGCATCTTGTGTAACATAACTAAAAGACACATTTCAACATAATAAAAAAAAGAATCCTGTTTGGTTACCAGGGAAACCCTGGTTCTCTGTAAAAAGTGGGAGGAATTTCATTTTGGTAAGATATTAAAAGAAGAAAACGTCCTATTTAATCGCAGCCGAAAAAACCCACAACTTTAGCTGTGAATTAACCAGCAGGAGCAAACAAACAAACATCAGGTTATGTACATGCATGCAGATGTTGCACACTGAGACGATGTGGGCTGCTGTTCCTTCAAAAGGTGTCTGCGGTCATTTATTCTCCTTTAAATCTGTTTTATTTGAAAACACAAAAGCTGCTCAAACATGCAATAATATGCCACAAGTGAGAGAGCGTGTGGATGTATGACACGTACAGGAGGCATGAACCAAAATAATTCAATAAGCAACTAAGACAGGAATAATACAAATGCGATGTGAGCATTTACAAGCACAGATATGTCATAGAGAGCGATGTGGTTTAAAATAAAGCACCTACATCAGTTTCTTTGTTCTTAAGTAACACATCTATTCATGTTTTCTTTAAATACAGCACATCATGTTTCTCCTCTCCACGTTTACAGACTAAAGAAGCGGGAGGTTAGTGAGGTCTCAGAGGACGGGGAGTTAAGGGAAGAGATGCTCCAACCTAAATACTGGACGTCATCTTCCTTACCTGCACACGCTTGTTTTTCCACAAGATATTGTAAGCCTCAGAAGAGAAGGGGAGCAGGCAGGTGCCCGTGATTAGTGATGGGTATCAGATCAGCAGTGGGACCAACACATAGCACACTGGAGCACATACAGCTGTTCATGACAGGACAGGACGGGACGGGGGGGGGGGGGTACAGGCTCCACCCACTACAGAAGGAGGAACCAGCAACTCAGCAGGAGGGCGAGTGGACGGCCAGATGGCTCATGCAGGAAAAACAACGACGCTGAAGGAACTGCAGCAGCTTCATATCGAGGTCTCACATAATGATGCATTTACAGCCACATGACAGCGTTCCAACATGGCGTCTCCTCCCTGCACGGTGGACAGGGCTGCAACAGGCCCAGTGAAAAGCTTAAAGGAAGTGCTGTTTAGGAGGGCAGATGTTAACTCCACCAACCAGCCGGCCCTTCATTAAGTCTCCTCTGGTGATCCCATCAACAACAGACTCAGGAGGCATCAGCTGATGGATGAAACCGAGTAGGTTGCACATAGAAACACGTTGACATGGAGGACAGCCGTTAGACGTCCGGCCTGTCGCGGTGCCACACTCCAAAATAAGGACCAGCGAAGTAAACCTGAGATTGAAGCTTCATTAGAAGTTCTTTTCACCAAATACATTTAGGTTTGACAAAAGAGAAGAATCGAAGATGAAGGACTTGCTGGTTGGTGAACTTTTCTCACCTCGTGCCTCTGAACGTTCCACCAACTCAGCGAGGCCTCGGTTTCTGCATCTTTTTGCTTCTATTTCCGTTAAAGGTTTCCTGTGTTTTCCAGCGGTTATGAGTTAACACAACTGAAATGTGTTGTGGTGGAATTACAGAACAACTGATTCACCTCTGCTTCAAAGTTAACGGCAGACTTCAGCGTGAGGAAAGCGGCGCCCTGGTGCTCCACCATGAGGCCGGGCTGACCTGCTGCTGTCACGTGTGAACTCTGACTACGCTGCTCTGCACACATTAGATCCAGTATACGAGTGTCCTGCATGCTGGAGGAAGCAGGCAGACAGGCAAAGATGGACAACTTCAACAGAAGGCTAAAAGTTCCACGAGGTTCAGCTGAACTGGAGGTGAAGGACCGAGGTGGGAGGAGCAGGGACACCGTGAGACGGGAGGTTCAGGTTCATCACAACTACCAGTCCTTGAACACACCGTTTCATCAGTGTTGTGTTTTGTGTTCAGTGATGCTATGACATCATAACTGCTCTACAGCCACAGACAGAAACCCAAAACCTGCACGATGACAAAACGGGAAAAATGGGAGAAAAAAAAGCACAAAAGCAGCAAAAGAGATCAAACATACATGAAACATGTTTGTCATGTTACCTTCTTCATGTTGGCACCCACGTTACTCTTGGATTCTTCCTTAAACTGGGGTATTCTGCAAAAACAAAAACAAAGATTTATTTCAGACAGTCTTTGGGAGAAGTTGATTAGAAAAGGTTGAGAGGATTCGTCTCTGAGAGGAAAAGCGCTTTCAGCCCGATGTACATTCCCAATAAAGAGGAATAAAATCAGTCCGTTTCAGTGTTTGCCCTGACATGACCTCTCTGGGTGTTGAAGGAGCAGCAGGACATTTCATAAATTAATCCATGTTATACATCAGAGTTTATAACATAACATGCGATCCAAACTACCACTATCAAAGTAGTGGGTTCTTTTTTAAAGCTTTTAATATTACACAATGATAATTTACATATTGTAGAGGAAGAGCTGCTTTAGAGACGCAACCTAGCTTTATCCAAAGATGGATCTGTTAGTCACATGATGAATACGCCTCCACCTATTAAAACAGTATGTGGATAAGCAGCGTCCAGCTGGGAGGTTTAAAGCGGAGCATGGAGGGGTCACCAGGAAAAACAAATGTATTATCCAGTGTTTATGCAGCTTTGCCCATACAAGGAAATTAAGGCTGCAAATATGAGTCATCTGCTGATTATTTGATCTATTGATCAGTTCATTATTTGCTCTATGAAAAATCTAAAATCTGTGAAAAAGCTTTTAAAGTTTGAGGTGAATAATCCTGTAACAATTAGTTGATTAATCAATTAATTGAAGACAGAAAATTAACCGCCAATTATTTGAAACATCCGTTAATCTTTGAGCCTTTTTTTTTTTTTTTTAATGAAAATGGTTCCAAATGATTCAAATGAACCTTTTTTTTAATGATCCAGAGGAACGTAGAGTCTGAAACCAGTGAACAAGTTAATATGATGGTGGGAACGTCAACCTGACTACAAATAAACCTTCTCAGTGTTTGATGAGCAACAGAGGTGGCTTTTCTTTTCTCAACGTCTCATAGTGTCCCGACCTGTAGACTCTAAAGCTCAAACACACACACACACACACACACACACACACACACACACACACACACACACACACACACACACACACACACACACACACACACACACACCCCATCTTGACATTAATAGAGTGTTGTCTTGTGAGCACGATTATTGGATGATCTGTGGGTCCAACAGATTAACATGATAATCTAAGACTCCTCCTGAAGAGATGAACAGAGCTGCTGCTCATTACTCTGTGAGGGGGAGGAGGGAGGAGGAGGAGGTGGGAGGGTGGGCAGACACACTCAAATGTCTATTATTCAGGGTGTGGGGACAAGTGGGGGGTTGAACATCAGCAAAAGGAGATGCAGAAAGTGTGTGTGTGTGTGTGTGTGTGTGTGTGTGTGTGTGTGTGTGTGTGTGTGTGTGTGTGTGTGTGTGTGTGTGTGTGTGTGTGTGTGTGTGTGAGAGAGAGAGAGAGAGAGAGAGAGAGAGAGAGAGAGAGAGAGAGAGAGAGAGAGGGATCAGCATGGAAATATGAAGTTTATGACTTCTAACGCTCCCACAGTCCAAAGTAAAGACAGAGGGAACGTAATCCAGCTGTTTGTGACCAATCCTGCGTCTAGTAGTCCTGGTGGACACACACACACACACACACACACACACACACACACACACACACACACACACACACACACACACACACACACACACACACACACACACACACACACCTTGAGAGAACAGGTTAATGACACCAGAGCTTGGTTCCAGCTGTGCTCCCTCACACTCTGTTTCTGGCCAAGCTAAAGATGGTTGTGTGTGTGTGTGTGTGTGTGTGTGTGTGTGTGTGTGTGTGTGTGTGTGTGTGTGTGTGTGTGTGTGTGTGTGTGTGCGTGCGTGCGTGCGTGCGTGCGTGCGTGCGTGCGTGCGTGTGTGTGTGTGATGCTCCTTGGTATTTATGGGGGTTGGAGCTTTGTGTTTAAGCAGAGATGAGCTTCATCTATATGCAGATCATACGGTGTACATCTCAATTGGCTCATTCCCTCGTCTGAGACTGAATGTGACTGGAAGTCTGATGCACCAGCACTCTGGGGTGTGTGTGTGTGTGTGTGTGTGTGTGTGTGTGTGTGTGTGTGTGTGTGTGTGTGTGTGTGTGTGTGTGTGTGTGTGTGTGTGTGTGTGTGTGTGTGTGTGTGTGTGTGTGTGTGTGTGTGTGTGTGTAGAGAGGGGAGAGAGGGGGGGGGGGGTTACAAATGCCAAAGGAAGAATCATGTTGTTCATGAGTTCATCAGCGGCCCACTGACCCCGCTCACGGTGCAGAATGAAATTCATGATGTTAGAGGAGGTAATGAGGCCGCGGAGACAGAAGTACTCCGAACACCTCCGATCGGTAACCCGGGGTGACGGAGGAGAGAGGCAGCAGCCACCCTGCTTCCCTGATCACACAGCGTAATACTGGAGGTTTGAAACTACGTTTTGAAGTTCCACTTTCCAAACCTTCTTCTTTTGGAGTGTAACAGAAAAACCCTTCAGAGCAGCAGTAGATTAGATTAGAAATATCACAATAGTCCTCAAGGAAACACTCAACTTTAACATATCAGAATAATGTTGAATAAGACGATGTTGATCCTCGTCACCTGTCTGCCATCGGTTTACCTGGAGAAGAGCAGCTGCACCATGTCAACCAGTGTGTGTTCAGCCGACCTCCTGAGGAGCTCTGCAAACACAACACAAACACACATTTAACAGCGTGAAGCAGAGAAGAAGGGCGTCTCAATAACCTGCAGCTGAGACAGCAGAGAAGCAGCAACTCATGCTGGATATTTCAGACCGCTCAGATTCAAACACTCAGTTTCATTTAAAGACATTTAAATGCAAAGAAGATTCGGAACCTCAAACCTGCTGATGACTAATGAACAAATCATTAAAAAGATTAAGAAGATGAATGGAAATTGCTTTATTGAATATTTTTTATATTAATTTCATGGGGAGAGGAAGAATAAAGATCAATAGCTGATAATTGGATGATTGTAATCTTTTAATTAGCAATAATAATAATAATAATAATAATAAACTTTATGAACCGAAGCATCATGGTTCTGAACCTACGTGGCTTAAACTTAATTCATCTACTCATTAGAGTCCGAACCTTTAGAGGGGGAGGGATTAACCCACCTTATTTTCTGTTGCTACAATTACTTGTTGTACCCTGAATGCCTCGCGTGTAATCTAGATGCTACAATGTCCCGATGTTCCCTGAAGGCCTCGCTGGCTGCGTCCAGTCCTCCACCCAAAAAAATGTCATTAAATTCTGGTCCTCAGCCCTAAATTCTCTTAATGCAGGAAAGCTTGTGACCCCTAATGAAGGGTTTTAATAGATAAACAAGTTATTTTAATAATTTAGAGGTGGGCTAAAGATTCAATATTTTACAACCAAATAAAAGTTTATTGAATAGTCTTAAATTTGCAAACATAACACAACATAAAGTGTTGTATGAGATTGTGTTCCCCTGCCGTCAGTCATCTCATCAACCATCCGTTTCCCACCCGGAGATGCAGACGTATTGTCTATGGATGGATGACTTGAGAGGTTTTCTTTAGAAACGACGAGCTTCCCAGTGGAACAGGTTTTTAGTGACTCACCACTGAGGCGCATCTCGAAGCAGATCCTGAAGCAGGACTGCATGATCTCACAGACGGACTCGTTGGTCAGATGGGCTCCGACCGGCGTCAGCAGCAAAGTCCTCAGCACCTGAAGCAGCACCAACACTCACGTTTACAACAAGGCTACAGAGGGAAGGCGGTGAATTGAATATCGCCGATAATAAACGAGACTTTGCTAGCGATCAAGAGAAAGACATTATAATTAATAATACATTTTTAGATATTTGTTTTTGGAGGATTTTTCCAACCTTCTATTTTATGGTATGCTTCTGTTTAACAGTCTCAACAAAACTCAAAACTAAAGCTCCATAAAAATGTCCTGTAATGGACGTTCGCTGTGCTGAACTGGATTTACTTGTACAGGGACTCAGATGACCTGAACCTTGTTTGTCGGGTCCATTAGGTCCATCATAAAACATGTGGTACCTGCAGAATCTTCATCAGAACCACTTCGTCGCTGGCCGGGTCGGTTCCCACGAATCTAGCATGTGTAACTGCGTCCGCCATGTTCTCAATGGCCTCCGCTGCTGCTTCATGGTTAGCATCTGCAAACAGTCACATCGGTATCTCGTTAGTAAGGCGTGTTACGAGAGGAGGACCGGGAGACACTGAGGAGAAACTCAGTGTTCAGGTTACACTGTGGTTACTGAGCAGCATTCAATAATGCCTCCTAGCTTATGTGGGAATTGTGGAATTGTTGAATTGTTGGTTTCTCTGTATAATATTGTAAAGTCTTGCTGTAAGGACATTAATGTGTTCAGTGCCATGAAATAACCTGTGTTGTGATTTGGCGCTTTATAAATAAAGTTGAATTGAATTGAATTGAATTGAATTGAATTGAATAAAAAGGTGATTCAAATGTTCTGTCAGCATCATTTTACGTACACAACGGAGGAAAAGAAAAGTCGTTAAAAACGTATTTATTTCAGCAAGATGGAGCTGTACACAGATACCAGTGTAAAAGTATTTAAAAGCACATATTCCAAAATTAAGACCTGCGGTTCAAACCAACAGGAGACTTTATACATGTGAAGTGATGCAGGTTCATTCTGGAGAAAAGGACAGTTAAGAGTGTAAACAGTCATTACGTTATTTTCTGGTTTTACTGTGTATCGGTGGGTGTTGATACATATTTTTTTTGATAATTCAACGGCAATAATAAAAGTTTTTATTTTGTTCCTAAAACTTTATTTTCTTAAATCTTGAGACAGCTCAAATGAGAGGAAGCCAAACATTGACCCTGCTCCTTCCTGGTGCAGGCCTGGTGCCCAAACACTGCTTGTGGTGGTCACCTTTGTTAAGATGTTTATATACATACACAGTATATACAGTACTACATCCTACAGTCAATCTTCAACAGTAAATTACTCAGTAAAAAAAGTCACTTTAAGAAGAATCAGGGACGTGAAGGATTTGATTGATCGCTGTGTTGAGCTAATCCTTGAATACCAACAGACGGGGGAGGGGATCCTCAATGTTCACTGAAGTTGTCATTTTGTGTTATTTCATTCACAAATCAAGTAACCAGCTCTGATTTTACAGCCAACGCACGTGTCATTGGTTAACATTGTTCCACATTTCATTCAATTTTAACGGTTCATTGAAACTTGATTGGTCAACAATGTGATGAAGTAACATGTATATATGGACAACATTATTCATCCCTAGCATTCAGTTGGACTGTTACATCCCGGCTCGATTATCATCAGGGGAAAAGTGTTTAATATCTGCAGCTGCCATGTCCACGGTTTCCTTCAGAGAAGTGTGAGCACAGCTGGGTGGTGGGACTGATACCGGCTACTTCAAACTAAACCAGGACACCGTGTACTGGTTGGCTACTCATTTCAAAACTCAAACGTCAGTAAAAAGCGGTGGAGCGGTGTGTAACTAGTCCTTCCTGTGATGCATTTGGTGGAAATCCACTCCAAGAGATTATATTTAATGTAAATGCACACGAGAAACATAAAAAAACTAACCAGCAACAATTGTTCGTAAACTCGGTAAACAAGGGCCGAGTTTCAAACAGCGTAAAGTATGCAAACAGTACCCAAATGATATAACCAAATGGAGTATGTAACGCCAGCCGCCATCTTGGCTACGCAAGGAGGGAACACCGACTCAGAGGTATTTTCAGATTGCGTTGTTTGAGGACACTGCAGCTGTTAGTCACTAATACCACTATAGTGCTGTTGATTAGAAGCCATGAGTATGTTTATAACATGTACGAGTATTAAATGTGTGTACTAACATATACTAGTACTAAATAGTACTAAATGTGAGTGTATTATGTATTAACATGTACGAGTACTAAATGAGAGTGTACTAACATATACGAGTACTAAATGTGAGTTTACTAATATATACGAGTACTAAATGTGAGTGTACTAACATATACTAGTACTAAATGTGTGTGCTAACATGTACAAGCACTAAATGTGAGTGTACTAACATATACTAGTACTAAATGTAAGTGTACTAACATACAAGTACTAAATGTGAGTGTACTAATGGAAGTAAGTCATTTGGAACAAACTCTAAAACACATCTGTAACAGCTCATGAACACAAATAGTCCCATCCAGTACAGTCCATCCACACTGTCCCACGCTGCCCAACCCTGTCCCACACTGTCCCACTCTGTCCCACCCTGGGGCCTAAGGACCAGATGTGGTCCTTAGTTGGAGGCAGACCGGGACAAACCGGCAGTCGGAGCAACAGGAGCCAGTGTTTTTGAAACCTGAGCGGTCGGCCAGCGACCTGCCTGGAGCCTGTTTTCCTTTCCCATCGGCCTCAGGGGCAGCAATTCATTAACTAATAAGCAGAGGGGGAATTGGGGGGGGGGGGGGGACACAGATAGAGAATAATGGGAGAGAGGAGGGTTCTCAGAGTAGAACAACAATGTAATTTTTGGAGGACATGGGAGACATGGGGGGGGGGCAGCTATGTGTGGAAGCGCTGTTTGAATGACCAGATGAGATCCATGTATTTACTAAAATAATAATAACAATATTCTAATTATTATAGGTGTTTCTACTGAGTCGGAGGAGGTCGTCCAGCGATCGGCTGCTGCTGTGACGAGCTGCAGACAGTATATCAGTCAGAAGTGGGTTAACGGCTGAGAAGTGGTTTATGTGTGGTGGAGGCCGTTAAGACAGAGCAATGCCAACATCCCTCCAGAGGAGAGGGCGACAACAAGCATGGAGGCGGAGCTTAAACATCCAACGTCCAGACGAGAAACTGGAGCCACGGGGGGATCGAGCAGAATGTCAGGAGTGATATAAAACACTAATCCTGCTCCTGGCACAGTCTATACAAGGGGTGACCACAGGGGGGGGGGGGCATTGTTAAAATAACACAGAGGGAAGGGGAGGCTCTGTGTGTGTGTGTGTGTGTGTGTGTGTGTGTGTGTGTGTGTGTGTGTGTGTGTGTGTGTGTGTGTGTGTGTGTGTGTGTGTGTGTGTGTGCGCCTGAGGGTATGTGGGTAAAGTCAACAGGGGATCCAAGCAGCTGCTGCATAAAGCAGTTTAAGAATATCAAACTCTGGTCACAGAAATGAGAGACGTGAGTGCGAGCGAGCAGAAAGGAGAGTTGCTGCTTTTTACGTGAGCGATAAACAAAAAGCTGAAGCGTTTTAGAAAGCTAACAAAGGCGCTGCTGCTTTTTATCTGACCGGAGAAGACATGAGTTTGTTCACCTGTTCACCTGAACGGCCCACGCTCACCTTTCAGGACGGCTGCTCACCAACAGCCTCATCAATGATCATAATAACAAGAAATGCATGAAAACATAAAATCTACGTCTTCACTGTCAGTGTTGGTGTCTTAGCTTGATGTACTTATTCTAAATACCACGCTGTATGTTTTACCCCCCAAAAACAAATCATAAAAAATAATAACTGCAAACAAATAGGAAAAAGAAGGATTGGTAAAACATTAAATAACGAATAAGCAAAGTGTGCTTTGCTGGTTTGCGTTATCAATGATGATGTTTTTATTTCTTTTCATCCTTTTTTATAAAAAAATTTCTTGTATAACCTTTTTTCTATTGTATTTTTTCTACAGATTTCTTTTGTATTTTTAAGATTATTCTTTTTTCAATTTCTTTAAAAAAAAGTGTTTATGTTACTTCTTTCACAAAGACTCAGTAATGAATCCTTTAAAAAGAGGCTTCACATCAAAACTTATGAAAATAATATTCACCAAATTGCAAAAGACATTTTATATTAAAATAAAATTAGCACAGTCTGAGTGGGGAGTGTTTCTCTTTTCCTCGTTGGTGTAATATTGCTGACCGTGCGAATGGAGGACTATTTAAATGAAAGCAGCTGGTGCGTTCAGGTACCAGCGTTGATTGGAGCCTCAGACTGCAGCTGGACTGCAGCTCATCTGGGCTGTCAGCGGCTGCAGCTTAAGCCTCAGCTGAGCCGCGCTCTAAGCCCTCGGTGGTCCGGTGGCCGAGGTGGGGAGGAGAACCAGAGGGAGAACAAAGGAGGAACCGAGGAGGACCGGCGAGCAACGAGAGGAGAGATGATATCCGTCAGCGGCCGGTTTCCTGCCGGCACACTTCAGCCTGAGAGCAGCCACCTCTCTAAATGACCCGGGGGGGGTGAGGGACACCACTTCCTTCGCCCTTCTCTGGAGCCTCAGACAAACAAAGAGGAGGAAGGAGGAGAAGCTGGTGCCGAGGACTGAAGGGAGGATCGGATTCAACCCACCACCCACAATAAAGAGGAACAACGGAGGCATGTGGGGCTTCTGAACATCACCTGAACATCAGCCTGTTCACCTAAAACCTCACCAGACAAACTGGAAACAGGAACCGTTGAAGCATCGGACTAATACAGCAGCAGCATCATGTCCAGTCACAAGCAGCAGATAAAGTATGACATGAACACCTCACTCTGTTCAACTGTTGAGTAAATCCATACGAGATGACCACAGAACGTGCTGGTCAAAGATGTTGGTTCGTTTCCGGCCAGTAGGTGGCAGCACCTGACTGGACCAGCGCTGTTTCTACCCTCATATCTGTTCAGCATTCCCAACAGCAAGCTCACTTCATAAATACTAACTTCTGCTTTCATTCTAACAAAAGACATGTCCCTACGGTGAGGACCGTGCTTCTCCCTGGAGGGGGGTTTCATATCTAAAATGGACTCCATGGGAGGAGTTATGACAGGACAGATATCAGAGAGACATGGACAGATGTGTTGGTCCCCTAACAGCTCATTGAAACAATGATCAACTCCTCCTGAAAAGTCCTGAAACTAAAAGACATTTTCTCATTTGGTGTGTTATAGAATCAAGCAAAGAAAATGTCAAAAGAGATAAATTACTACTTCTTCTACAAAGATATTCTAATACCCCCCCAAAAAAGATAAATTATAGTGATATTTCAAACTGGTTTTCTGACACGTCATTCAGCCTTTTTAAATGGAGGAGGAGGAAGGGGAGGAGGAGGAGGAGGAGGAGGAGGAGGAGGGGAGGGGGGGTTCTGACTTGGGTCGGGTTTGCTGCGTCTGTCTGTGCCATGGATCTGTGCAGGGTACAATGAGACCTGAAGACGCTGTGTCTCAGTCACAGGTCAGAGGTCAGAGGTCATCCATGATAATGACCCCGACACAGTTCAAATCATCCCGGAATCACATTTAATTATTCTGAAGGATCCTCTTGGATCCGACTTGAATCCTATCAAACATGTAATGAAAGACCGCAGTACCTGCTGACAGGTGAACACACCTGATTTACTGAAAGCCTCCAGGTTACAGTCTAGAAATAAAGTTGGATTTGTATTAAATACACAATAAACGACAATGAATGTCGATCACTTTTAAGTTATTTTAAAAGAATGATAGGTTGTTGTTTTTGTTCAGGTCCAAGAGAGGAGACTGGAATCAGAGCTGGATCTTCTGGTTCTGGTTCTAGCTTCCTCGTTTACCTGCTGGTTAGTATGTCTTTGCTGCCGCACCTCTGGATTATCCACCAGGAAATATATCCACGGCCTCTATTCTGTCCTCCGTACCAACTTCACTTTATTCTAAATTAAAAAAAACACGTCTTTCATCGTGACCTGCAGCTGTCAAACAACAATGATGGATTTAAAATGTTTTTGACATTCTGCAGAAACAAAGTGAAATTACAGTGGTCACTTCATACAGAGACATAAAGGGCACTAATGACAGAAATAACTATTAATAACTCCTGTTATTATTTCTAGTTCTAGAACTTCCTGAAAATCTAAATCTGAAACTCGCTGGACTCTGATGAAAAGTAAAGTCCATCTTCAGTCTCCATCCACATCAATACTTTGAACTAAATATCAGGATCCTCTTCCTCTTGTTGTCTAATTTATTCAGATTATTTCCAACACAACATTCAGCATGTTACACATTTACACACTTGACTTTTAATACGTCGTGTATAAATCAAGCGGGATGTTTTTTAGACTCAGATCTGTGGATGTATTCTCTCAACAAAATAAGTCCAAGCCGCCGGGACATATGCTACATATGCTCGTACAGATGTTTTTAACACCTGGTTAAGGTCCGAGACAAACTCCGCGTGATCGTCCCAAATAATTATATCCCTGATTAATTATAATGTACAACACTTCTGCCGTGTTACCATCAGTGTTGGGGAATAACTACTTAAATATAACAGTTAAATTAATGTCATTGTAATCAGAAATAGTGACTGTGGAAAAAATAAGTAATTAAATCACAATTCCCATTTAAAATGTGACAGATTAGGAAGGTGTCTCATCCAAATATGTTCCCGTCAGTATAAAGAATAATATTCAGGCTGCTGCTCTTCTTGGTGAGCAGAGAGGACGTCTCACCTCATCACAGTTCAATCTGTGTTCACGGCTCCCGTGTCAGATAAGACGAGCACATCAAAAAAGAGGCGTTCAGGAACCTGCCCTGATGTCTACTGATGAAGACCTGTTGTTTATGGTCTTCTTCCATTTTACCATACGTCCAATCACAGTGTTCATACACATGAAGAGGATGCGTTCAGGGCCGACTTCAACATGTCTTACCTATAAGGCCGTAGGACAGGAACTTGTTGACGGAGGTAAGAGCGAGGCCTGTGATTGGTCCGGTGGTGTCCTCAGAGCGAACCACTTCCAGGAAGGGCCTCAGGAAAACGTTGGGTTCAACATCTGACAGCTCTGAGGAAGAAAAGCACACACACACACACACACACACACACACACACACACACACACACACACACACACACACACACACACACACACACACACACACACACACACACACACCGTCAGTCACTGAAACACAGCAGGAGGTCTCTGGTTATCTCCGGCTCAGTGTGAAGGAGTTCAGGGCATCCATTATTAGAGGAGGAAAATAATATTCATGATGATGTTTTACTGCATGTTCAGCTGAAGCTAAGACTCGTCGTGTCGCGTCGTGAAGGATGACCTTCAGAGTTGATGGTGAGTGTTTTTGGACACCTTTGATTGACAGGCCTTAAAGGAGAGAGTGACAGATCTCCGATCTACATCCTCCACACCGCTCCTTTAACTCTGAAGGTGTCTGGACTTGGTGTTTACCGACAGGTGTAACAGGTCCGTATTTATAATTCACATATTGTACATTTTGAAGAACAGGCTGTGAGTGACACTAACATCTAACACACTGTTACTGGGTTTGATTGACAGTTGGACGATGCACAAAGAAACACTTAAAAGAGACGCAATGTTGTAATTGTGTCTTCTTTTTTTAATCTGCCACTAAAAGTGCTCATTTCTTTCCAATGTCTCCGGTGCTTCTCTGTTTGCGTCTGAATGTCACAGTGTGTAAAGTTCATGTTACACACTGCTGCTCACACACACACTGCTCTCTGAGTGACGGGGCTCGGATTGAGGAAGGAGGATGTCGGGATGAGTTCACGTTTCAAACACCTTCAAAGATCACATCCTGCATGTCGTTGGCTTCATAAATCATCAGAAATAGTTTGTGACAAAACGCCTTGCAAACTAATAACAATACATGAACGGGTTGTGAAGGGCTAAAAGAACAAACTACCAAAGTGGTCCATGTGAACGTTCCATCATGCTGACGGCGTGTTGAACAGCCTCAGAGCTGCTAGCATGAAGCCAGCTGGAGTCAGAGGAACTGGGTTTCAGGTCCTCTGGTGTCAACACATTCATGAACTGGGAAGAAAGACGACGGACAAAACTTTGAAAAGGTTCAAAACAAATGATGAAAAGTTTCTTGTTTTATCACTTTAAAAAATGAGGCTTTGAAGTATCATCTATCAGCGTTAATAAGATCCTCCATGTGAATCCTAATGCTGCAGCAGATCTTCCTCCGTCTCCGGGACGCCACCTCTGTCCGATCCACCCGGACCTCCCGTCTCTGAAGAGAGGGAGGTCAGGAGGGGGAGGCAAAAATAAAAAACAGGTAAAACAACAAGTGGGAGAAGGAGCGGAGTCACGCAGGCTGCTGTGAAGTGCAGCAATACCGAGAGGATTACGGCTTTCTGAAGAGCAGCTCGGCTCCAGACAAGAAAACACAACGTGGACATCAAACGCGCCGCCGACCGTCCCACCAATCTGCAAAAGTGCACACGTGACCAGTGTGCATTAGCGTGTGATATCCAATACCCCCGCGGCTTGTTTATAAATCAAATATGAAATAATTTGGAAATTTCCAGAGTCCCTTTCATCGGCCGCCGGGTCACTGAGGCATCGCCTCCAACAGCAGACCTCCGCTTCCAGCCTCCTTTCTACAGCTCATGTTTTATTTATTGTCCAATCTGAAGTCTTGGTTTTAAACCGTGTCGGGTGACAGAGTGAACATTTAGAAATGACTGCGCAGAAATAAAACACTACTTTTCCCCGTGAAAGATATAAAAACACAAACATGGGAAATAAGCAGAGTAAATATTGGGGTTGAGTTGAGGTATGTGCGCCGGTCTGATCTTTGTTCTGCTGCTGGAAAACTTTAAAGAGGGTTTTAGTGTCCCATTACTTTACAGTGTGAAAAAAACATGTCGTGAGGATGGAAGGAGGCAGCTCAAATGAATCTGTCGATAGATCCTGATGAAGACCTCATCAGGGGCGATCACCCTGTAAGTACTACGGCTGCGTTCCCAAAGACCACAGATTGGAAAACTCAATTGTGTCGTATTGATCCGGCCGGCCGGCCATCGGTGAACACGGCTGACGGGAGGAGGCTGCCGCCGGCCACCGCCAATCTTCTTAAATAAAGTCTAAATACAGGCTCTGCACTGCAGCTCAATCTCAAAGGCTTCTGGACTGGAGGCAGATAAATAAAGACGGCCGCGGCCACGCTGAGCCAATCATTTTATAACTAGGTTGACCTCTGGCTGACATTGACCAGAGTACAAAATAAAAACGCAGGATTAAAGCGGCTCACCCAGCCATGCATGTGGCCATCTAAGGGCTGGGCTTCCTGAGTACAAGTCCTGATCTAAGAGTGCAGACAAGTCCAACTCCAGTTAAGCTTAATTGGTAAAAAAGAAGGAACAAAAAAAAAGGGGTTGTGAAATGAGCCCATTATGATTCACCATGAACCTAATCCATCTACCTTTACCACGCCGGGCCAATCTCTCTCCGGAGCTGCAGGAGAGGATCCAGCCATGTGTGGATTACCTCTCCAAATGACCCCAGCAAGGAGCAGCAAGGAGCAGCAGGGGAGGCTGGGGGAGCAGGGGGAGGGGAACCTTCCTCCCCCCGGAGAGCACCTCAGGATGAGGCGGCTCACCGCCATCTTTAACTCATGCACATCTATTGGCACTGGAGCAGTAAAGGCTTAGAGGAGACACACACACACACACACACACACACACACACACACACACACACACACACACACACACACACACACACACACACACACACACACACACACACACACACACACACACACACACACACACACACACACTGTCTACACACAAACACAGGTACTAAAGACACTAAAGGGACTAAAGGTACTAAAGACACTAAAGGTACTAAAGACACTAAAGACATCTAAAGGTACTAAAGGAACTAAAGACAAGGCTTAGAGAAGACACACACACACACACACACACACACACACACACACACACACACACACACACACACACACACACACACACACACACACACACACACACACACACTGTCTACACATAAACACAGGTACTAAAGGTACTAAAGACAGTAAAGGGACTAAAGGTACTAAAGACACTAAAGGTACTAAAGACACTAAAGACATCTAAAGGTACTAAAGGAACTAAAGACAAGGCTTAGAGAAGACACACACACACACACACACACACACACACACACACACACACACACTATCTACACATAAACACAGGTACTAAAGGTACTAAAGACACTAAAGGGACTAAAGGTACTAAAGACACTAAAGGTACTAAAGACATCTAAAGGTACAAAAGGAACTAAAGACATCTAAAGGTACTAAAGGTACTAAGGACACTAAAGGTACTAAAGACATTAAAGGTATTAAAGACATCTAAAGGTACTAAAGGTACTAAAGACATCTAAAGGTACTAAAGACACTAAAGGTACTAAAGGGACTTAAGGTACTAAAGATACTAAAGATACTAAAGACATCTAAAGGTACTAAAGGTACTAAAGGTACTAAAGACACTAAAGGTACTAAAGATACTAAAGACATCTAAAGGTACTAAAGACACTAAAGGTACTAAAGACACTAAAGGTACTAAAGACATCTAAAGGTACTAAAGGTACTAAAGACACTAAAGGTACTAAAGACACTAAAGGTACGAAAGACACTAAAGGTACTAAAGACATCTAAAGGTACTAAAGGTACTAAAGACACTAAAGGTACTAAAGACACTAAAGGTACTAAAGACATCTAAAGGTACTAAAGGTACTAAAGACACTAAAGGTACTAAAGACATCTAAAGGTACTAAAGGTACTAAAGGTACTAAAGACACTAAAGGCACTAAAGACACTAAAGGTACGAAAGACACTAAAGACATCTGAAGGTACTAAAGACATCTAAAGGTACTAAAGGTACGTTAACGGTTAAAATGAGAAACAACGACAACACGCTGATCTAGCAACGCTGAGAAGAGTGTTGGTAAAGATTTGGATCTGCACTAATTTATCCATTTCGCCTCCAAACATGCAAAATATTTCTCTAAAACAAGTTTCTGTATTTTACAAAAGCCCCGTCGCTGCAACAGTGGCTGGTTTAAAGAAACATGAACATGTTTCCTCCTCTCTACTGAAATCATTCATGGACACAGCATCTCATCTTCTATTTTCTATTTTGCTCTTTCTCATCACCAAAAAGAAAATTGTAAAACTTCAAGGCTGGCAGCTCTTTTTGTTTTAACAGTGCTGACCTTTGAACTTTGCTGGTTAACATGACAAAAGGCAGCTGCCAGTAATTAATGATAATTATGTGAGGACTAAAATTAGGAACATTAATGCAGTCGTCTGTACTGTCATGTCTCCTTTTAAATAATTTTTTTAAGTCATGTTTTTTATTGTTCACTCCAGAGAGAATCAATCAAACCAGCCAGGTTATGTTATATTAATAACTAATCACAACACAAACATTACTGACCCACAGTGTCGGCCTTCCTTCAAAATAAAATGTCTGAATCTGGAGTAAGTCAAAACACGGTAAAATGTTCGTCCATAATATCGTCTGTACTCAACTAGTTGGTAAAAGATGACACATGAAAATTGAAATGGCTGTCAAGTTAAAATGCAGAATCAGAATAAGAAGATAAGAAGTTACGTGATGTTAGGATGTGAATTTAAGGCTCAGTTTCTGCTCACACACTAATACAAACGCTGAAAACAAGGTTTGGACACTCATTTCCTGTTAAATCACAAAAGTGTGGACAACTGAATGTGTCAGTCCAACCTGTATGTGCTTCAACATTTATAATTTCTACAGATAATGATTGAAAGATTATTTTTGAACCGTTCTCATCTCCCACATCATCATCATCACCATCATCATCATCATGTCACAGCTGCGCTGGAGGAACTAAACTCTGCTGTGTTCACCTGTTCGGACCAGTTGCGTAAAGCTGCTTTGAAATCAAACTGTGGTGCCGATTTCCAAATAAGACCAACAGTTCACTTCTAACAGTAGAAGCCAAGGGAAAAGTATACAAGTCATTTTAGCATTTAGTCTGTAAACACTTCTTAGGAGCTGTAAAGAAAGTAATTATCTTGTGCAACTTGTACAAACAGTGTGAGTACACCGATGAGACCACCATGGAGCCCTCTCAGGCACGCTGGACACTGATGATTATCTCCAACAATAATGGATGTTTAGGTCCAGAACATACGAGAAGGTGAGTTAATAGTCTCATAGTTAACGTAGTTGCAATGAAAATATTCCACTGCAAGACTCCATATAGTGACCCGATAGATCCTTTTGTCTGTCACCATCTTTGCTAGTTCGGAGCGGTTTGGAGCAGGAAGTGACCATATTTGGACGAGCTGGGGGAGGAGCCAGAGGTGGATCTGACCGATCTGATCGGAAACCTGACAATACTACGTCCCGCCCACCGATAGCTGTAACCTGACTGCACCACAGGCCTGTCAATCAAACAGACACGCCCCCAAAAACAGGTCTTCTTGAATCTTCTTTTCTAATGAATGAGGGATTATTTTCAGATGGACCTCCAGAAAACTAAGAAGAAGGAGTGACTTTAGCTAACAACACCGAGATAACTGATGGACACATTTTATTCACTTTGGATTTGATGAGAGAAGTTGAATGGGAGTCTATGGAGCCGGAGGCTTTTTGGAGCCGACCTCTAGTGGCACTCGCTGGTATTGCAGCTGAAGACACTTCTGGATCAGAACCATTTTACAGACCTGAAGCTACGAACTCTTTTATATCCAGTCTGTGGTTTTATATCCAGTCTGTGGTTTTATATCCAGTCTGTGGTTTTATATGCAGTCTGTGGTTTTATATCCAGTCTGTAGTTTTATAACCAGTCTGTAGTTTTATATCCAGTCTGTAGTTTTACATCCAGTCTGTAGTTTTATATCCAGTCTGTGGTTTTATATCCAGTCTGTGGTTTTATATCCAGTCTGTAGTTTTATATCCAGTCTGTAGTTTTATATCCAGTCTGTGGTTTTATATCCAGTCTGTGGTTTTATATCCAGTCTGTTTTATATCAAGTCTGTAGTTTTATATCCAGTCTGTAGTTTTATATCCAGTCTGTGGTTTTATATCCAGTCTGTAGTTTTATATCCAGTCTGTGGTTTTATATCCAGTCTGTGGTTTTATATCCAGTCTGTGGTTTTATATCCAGTCTGTAGTTTTATATCCAGTCTGTGGTTTTATATCCAGTCTGTAGTTTTATATCCAGTCTGTAGTTTTATATCCAGTCTGTGGTTTTATATCCAGTCTGTTTTATATCCAGTCTGTAGTTTTATATCCAGTCTGTGGTTTTATATCCAGTCTGTAGTTTTATATCCAGTCTGTGGTTTTATATCCAGTCTGTGGTTTTATATCCAGTCTGTAGTTTTATATCCAGTCTGTAGTTTTATATCCAGTCTGTGGTTTTATATCCAGTCTGTAGTTTTATATCCAGTCTGTGGTTTTATATCCAGTCTGTAGTTTTATATCCAGTCTGTGGTTTTATATCCAGTCTGTGGTTTTATATCCAGTCTGTAGTTTTATATCCAGTCTGTGGTCTGAAATCTTACGTTGGCGCTTCTTATTTGACTGTTTTCAAACTCCTCTTGTTCCTACACATGGTGGAGTTGCTAACGCTGCAGCAGCAGGAAGCTCCTCTGCCTTAACACGTCTTTTTCAGAAGAGGTATTTTATAATGGGTATCAAAGTGAAGGTGTGGGCACCGATACCGATATGAAACCTTTGAACGATGCTCAGCCCGAACACGGACAGCTGCAGAGATCCAGACAGAAACACATCTATCTCTGTAACATCTGTAACATCAGCACAACACATCTGTGTGCACATCACATTCACAGACCTCCACGCCAACACAGTTCACAAGCTGTCAGGGAAAATGGACAAAATGAATGACAGGGGCGGAGAGAGGAGAGAGGAGGAGAGGAGGAGAGGAGGAGAGGAGGGAGGGGTGACCGACGCACTGGCCCACAACCAAACACTGATGGCTATCGATCCGGACCCCTTCAGCCGAGGACGTTGAGAGTCGGGGTCCTCGGTTGAGGAGCTGCAGCTCCTCCTGCTGAGGAGAGCGCCGACGCTTTAACAAGACCGGCCGGGCTGAAACCAAATCCACGGAGAATCCTGCTGTTTTCCACCGAACAAACTCTCACACGACACTCTTCTTATCCATCTGTCGGGAGAAGTTTGATAAGTGTCAGCTCTCCTCCTCCTCCTCCACCTCCTTTCATTCACTCCTCCTCTCTGCCCTGGGTCTCTGTATCCTCCTCAATGAAACTGACACTTGTGGAAGGGGGCAATTAGGACGGAACAATGCTATGGAGCTCCATATGGTCATTTCATGGGGCCACAGCGGTATTTTATAGATGCTGGAACGATGCCTCTGTGCAACCTAAACAGGCAATTTGTAAGCCCTGGAGAAATTAAAACTTTTCCAAATGCTTGGGAGAATGTCTTTAATGGCTACTGTAGGAGAGCATCTCCTTAAGGGGAACATGGAATATACTTTGCATTTGTATTTACAATAGCACTCGGACTGGGTTGTTGAAGGAACAGGAAAGACCAGCGAGCCGACAGCCAATAGAATCACACGCTTACAAGGTCCTGGAGCCTCGTCAATCACAGAGTCAATCAAAATCATTTATTTTATCACAACCAAAATAAACAGCTCTTAGATGATCTTTGACTTTTAGCCACCAGATCCCTCAAAGCAGAGCTCTTATATTATAATAAGGATAAATATTATGAATGTAGTCAAATGACATTAAGATTGTCACGACCGCTTACTGCAAAGTGAAATGTAAAATATATATTTGTGGAGTTATGCACAGTCATCTCAAATACAGGAAGAGGAATTAGAAAAATACAACTGGCCTTCACCCTCATCCTCAATAATAAAACACAGCGGCCTCCACGCCATGTATGAACCCTGCAGCTTTATGTTAGGACCAGGTTTTCTTATTCCAACACTGATTACGAGACATAATACTTTTGAAGTTTTGCACGGCAGATGGCTGTAAACGTTACAATGCCGATGACCTCATCTGTCATTTCTATGGAGAAGCAGAGCTGCAGTAAATTCAACGGGAACCAAAAGATGGTGCTATATTTGCAAAAATTCAACAGGCTTAAATGAACTTCACAGCCTCGTACCTTCATAGAGAAAATGAGTATTTCTAATGTATTTCTTCATACTTTGTTCAGATGACTCAATAAGAGAAGTTCACTTCTATTCACTAATCATAATGACTTTGTGTTTTTATTGTGCAGCGGCCATTTTTCTATCTGTAAAATGTGGTGCAGTGCATTGTGGGATTGTTAGCAGAAAGTTGTGAAAGTCTTCTGTAATTCCGGAGGGATACGTAGGGATGAATTTAAATATTCAGGGTCTGAACACTGGATTAAAAAGGCCAAAAGCAGACGGACTGCACTTTGGGTCAAACAGCAAAAACAGGGAGTTCATCAACAGATACTGAAGAATAAATCTGTAACCCAGGTTACAAAAACATGATTCATTTCCACACAACCTTTAAGGACTTCCATGATTTCACATGTTGTCATTGTGAACATAAGTATGTGTTCTGTAGAAAAGAACAGAACTCCTCCCACCGCTGGTCCTCCACAACAAACACAAACCTCCGACCTCATGGACCGCACAAAAACTGCTCTTTGAAATTAGTGTTGGTCCGTAAGACGAAGTGGAGCTCCTGCTACCGAGAAGACATGGAGTTGAGTTGCATCATGGGATATGTACTGTAGGATCCACTGGGCCTCTGCTGCTTAGATGTTGATGAAATGTCAAATACTGAGTAGTTATAGTCTGAAGTTAATACAGCAGCAGGTTCCAGATACCTCGTAGGGAATATTTCAGTCCATCACACAATAAATCCATATAATATTTGGTGGTATTGATATTAAAATCTGAATATTTCCGCCACCCATCCACTCCCCTGTTCTCTGACATGATACTCAGAGCTTGGATGTCTAAAAAGCTCAAATTAAACAGGCATATCATTGGTCCAAAATGCTATAATATGTTTAAAGACAATTTCTTTCCACAGAATTGTATTCCAGCCCATAAAAAACAAGAGCTAAAGAATAAATAAAGCAGATGTAATCGAACAGCATGACTTCATTACCGAGCCTTGCCGGGCCGCAGCCTGACGGGCACTGGGCTGCTCTGCACCTGTTATCCTGTACATAAAATGTATTTTCTATGCTGCATACTTTGCACAGAGAGCACATTATTCCAGCGGGCAGTTGGCCGGGCCCCAACATCCACTTAATGTCTTTCACGGCCTGCTGTCCTCTATGTGATGAATGGGCATACTTTACGCTCAGTCTACTTAGAAATAACGGATGTTTTATCATGCTGAATTAAAACCTGAATGCACATGAATATTTCTGGATTCATGTGTGGTGTGTTTAAGAGGGAAATAGATCGTGGCAAAATGACATTTATTGGAATATCATGTAAAATAAAAAATTTCAGGAGTGTTCTCTTCATGGTTAAATATATTTGTCCTTCGTTGCAGCTGAATAAAGATCAACTCTTTAAACATTTCTTGGGATGACCTGCTTTGCCATAAATGCAGCCCTCTAATCCAAATCATTCCATTTCATTTTGATGCACAAGTGTTTGCTTGTAGTGTCACAGCGAGGTGCCCTTCAGATGAGGTAGCCGCGTATTATCACCTCTATTTCCAGAAAAACAAACAGTGGAGCAAGACGCACAATTTCCATCCCATCCTTTACCCACGTACCCTTGCCAATGTCAGTGAGTGTCTTGGTTGAGATGCCGGGCGGGGAAGATCGGAGGACGACAACAGGAGAGCAACAGCAGAGCGGCAGCGTGGAGTCGGTGATGGGATTTGGAGGGCTTGAGGTCGGTACAGATGGCCTACATTCAGCAGGATAAACCGCCACACGTGCTCTGGATCAGACTACATTTCACAAGCCTGTTGATGATGAGTGCACGATCGCAGGCAAAATGAATGACGGAGAGACACTTGGTGATGGAGGAGAGGAAAACTGGAGTGATGATGACTCAAGCAAATGCAGGAAATAAGGTGAGTTTGGCTGACGTGATCATCACATATCAGCAGATATTAGTAGAGATGAAAGGAAGTGAACTGGATCAAGATAAATATGAGAAATCAACCCAAAACACAAAGATGTATTATTAACTTTGAATATGTCAACTAAGAGGTTGCAGGACAATAAAATACAATTGTTGGTTTTGTGACTGTAAAATTCCCTTCTTCTTCAAAAACAAAGATTATTGGTGTATTTTACATGTGAAAAAAGACATATTGTCAGACAATTTTTTTCTGAATACCAATATCAGCATTAACCTTTAAAAATAAGTTTTACTTCTGTGAGAACAAGGAAATAATCTCCACAACAAAGACAGCGAGCTGAGAGAGAAACGAGAAAAAGACTGAAGCAAAGCAGTCAACACAGAGACAAAGCTGTGTGTGTGTGTGTGTGTGTGTGTGTGTGTGTGTGTGTGTGTGTGTGTGTGTGTGTGTGTGTGTGTGTGTGTGTGTGTGTGTGTGTGTGTGTGTGTGTGTGTGTGTGTGTGTGTGTGTGTGTGTGTGTGTGTGTGTGTGGAGTGGGGAGTTATCGTCCTTATTTGTTTCACCTGCTGCACTCCTTCAGCTCCCCACTAATGGCATTCCCATGGGGTGTGAGAGATTCCAGAAAGCACGCACTGTACAAGCCAACTACACTGTGTTCACACAGGACACAATACACACACACACACACACACACACACACACACACACACACACACACACACACACACACACACACACACACACACACACACACACACACACACACACACACACACACACAGCAACCGCACTCTGCTGGGAATTACACACAAACCAATGTGGTGTTTGTTAAACTGCTGTTGAATGGAAGAGGTCTCTTCACAGGAAACACTCCTCGATCACAAAACACACAAACTGGATAATTACTCATAAAAATCAGCTTGTTTATGTCACTTTAACTCAAATTGTCCTGAAAGCACTTAACAAAGGTTTATAAAAAACTACTAGTTTTCATATTTTGTATGTATTAAGGCCACACGGTGACCAAAGCAGGGCGGCAGCAGAGAAGGGCAGCGTTCCCAAAGACAAGAAATTAAATCACCTTCATAACCAGCGAATCTCTTGTCAGACCTTAAATCTTTGGTAACGGTTCATATAAACAAAGAGAAACGTAAAAACCAGTCAGGTGATCAGAGCTGGCTTCTTTAAGACTGGCTCACCTGAAACGGCTGAACAACCTCTTTATGTTTGTTCAGCAAAAACAAATAAAGAAAAACACTAGAAAAAGTGCACAAGGTCATTTTTTTATACTTCAAACCAGAACATCAGCCGAGTTTCATCGACCTTTGATACGAGTTTCATTTCAGCTCAACTTTCACACTAATTTCTGTATTCTGTGTAAAGGGCGGGGCACGCGCGCGCACACACACACACACACACACACACACACACACACACACACACACACACACACACACACACACACACACACACACACACACACACACACACACACACACACACACACAAATACACAAACACAGTGGAGCAGAGGAGAGACAGGTGAAGTAAAGATAATATAAGCCAATAAGATTAATTTATTAACGGACGAGCATCGACCCCAAACGTCTGACATTCAGACCAAAATGTGTTTTTTGTTTTTTTAAATACACCCATCCAGAGTTTGACAGCAGTGGAAAGGATGCTAATGTTAGATGCTCTGCTGCTCATCATGTTAGCAGCGCTGGCCATGCAGAGCGCTGGCAGCTCTCCTGCTGACACAGCTGCACCCCACAGCCGGCTGTCAGAGAGCACATCACGCTGCCAATAGAAAACACCGATGCTGGTAAAACTCGGGACAAATTCAAATCCAAATGTTACTCAGGCTAATTGAACTCCCTACTATCTTGTAGTACTCAGTTCAGGAACATCCAACCCTCCCGTGTTAATAATGTCAATATCATACAACATATGATTTATACTACTGCTCAATATCACTGTAAAAACATCCTAGTTGATACTTGGTGTCATATCATATCAATATTGATAATTGTCACGACATATCATGGAGTCACGACATGACCAAAGGTCCCAGTGTACAATGTTATTTGATATCAGTGACTGACTGAAGAACAGACCGTGAAAACGGTGTTTCCCGTCTCCAGAGCGCCGAGGTTTGGATGGATAATTGAAGGTGATGTGTTTCGTTCTGACCAACTGTTGTAGAACATGCTGAGCGACTCTATGCAGAACAGCAGGATGTAGTGGAGAGCCCCGGCTCATCCCTCCTTTATTTGAATGTAAGCATCCACGGTGCAGCTCATCAGTATTAATAAGCTGATCGCGGTGTATTTAGACGTGATGCTTGCTTTATACCCACCGAGCATTGACAGCAAATCCTCTGTGTGTGTTTAATAAATCACAGCAGTTAGGTGGGCTGGCTTAGTCTCAAGTCACCTAATGACTATATTATGAGCCGCAGCATTAAGAGGGATTAATACTAATCTTAGCTGTTTCAGTTTACCCTGGGCTGAAGGGCCGGCTGGTTGGAGGGGACAACAGAGCAGTGTGTTCCCTGGCAGGCAGCTCGTCAGCGCAAGTACATCACCGACTTGGTTTTACATGCCGATCACTGCTCAGCCTCACTGATGATTTATCTGCAGGACGACATGCTGTTCAGCTGGTCCGGAGAGCACATAAAGAAAAGCCTTCCCTACATCCAGGTCCTCCCTATGAAACCACCTTTCACGACAACACTGTGGAATAGCTGGGTGACAGGTGAGCACACATTGGCACCATTATACATACTGTTTTTATATATAGAATTATTGCTTCATCATTTCATTGTCAGACATTTGTTATGCTGTTGTTATGTACACAAATGTGCTTTGTGAGGTCACAGTAACCTTTGACCTTTAACCTTCGACCACCAAATTCTGATTGTTTTCTTTTTGATTCCAAGAAAATGTTTGTGTCAAATTTAAAGAAATTGCCTCGATGAGTGCGGAGACATCTTCCTACGCGATGAAACGAGGACAGAGAACACGTAGCATCCTTCAGAGGAATGGTTGAATATGTCAGCCAACCACGTGTGAAGGTCAGAGGTCATACCTGGTCTACATGACCACACTCTGCCATGGTGGAAGAAGTGGGAGGTTTTCTCTCCCATTCACGGAAGGAATGTCTTCATCAGTTATTCTCAGCTCTTATTCCTCTGCACTATTTATATCGACACACCAGCAGAAGATGGGGAATGTTGATTAAATGTAGTCTGGCACATCTAAATAACTTGTGTTGCCTACTAAATTTAACAGACTATTTTTCACAAACTACTCAATCTAAATACTTTAACGTCCTGGTTCAAAACTATGAAGTGTATCTGAGAAGGTGTACGTTCACACCTGGCCAACAGCTGTATGACATGGACATATTTCTGGGAATTTTGGTTTCAAAAACATTTTAAAACTCGGTATGATGCAGCGGCACCGGCGCCAACATGTGATCCTGTAGTGTGCACTTTTTTTTAAATTGATTTTTGAAAAATCAAATGGTGACAACAGCAAATCCTGTCACTTGTTTTGGCAGCATGACGTCATGATGCAAAGACACTAATCAGAGTTTATGAGGGTGTTGCAAACAAACATGAATCAGTTTCTCTTTCTCTCTCAGTAGATGAATCTGATGCAGAGTAACCCGGATCGGCCCAATTTAAATATTTTCATGGACTCTGTCCCTCCCATTTCCCAGCATGCCCTCTTCCTTTGTAAGTTTTAATAATAAAGCAACTAAATTGAACAGATGTTGGTAATTGGAGGAAATTATATTTATAAGCTGTGACTCAAGACCGTAAGTGTACAAGGTGGAAAATCTATATCTACATCTACATCATTTAACGGGGACCATACTAACTGTAAAATGCAGATGTGATGCTGCAGGATTTAGCCTTTACATACCCGAGCTGCAATTACAGATCAACTGTATTCCACAGTTTAACTGGCATTAAGAAAAAAAGACCTATCCAGCCGGCAGGTAAACTGTGTGTGGAAGTTAAAATGTGATCCTGCAATCTAGAAAAAGGTGTTTAGACCAATTATTAAATCACTGGATTCGAGCAAATAGTCACTGAGCTTCAGTTTTGTGGACCCAACCGTCGTACACATGAAGACCAGAGTCGTTACCCCCGAATGCAACAACAGGGAGTATTCCCTTAAGGAACAATAAATAAATAATAAATAAAATCACCATAATACAGCATGAACCTGCCCGAACCTAGAAAAAACTACAAATCTTTAGCAATATGGTATAAAATGTGCTCATTAAAATAAAGTTACAGCAATGTCAGTTGCATCTCATAATAGTTCTTTCCATAAATGACACGCATGCACGACCCCGGTCAGCTACATGCACCACAATCCTCCGTCTGCAACAGGTCGCCCTCGCCATGGCAACACATGGTGACTTTCAAACAACAGCGGCTTAGAGGGGACATTTCTAACCGCTGATGCCACACAGGCTCCTCGGCGGGGAAACATTAAAGCCTATCGGGTTTATCCCCACCGGAGCACTGAACTGCCGTGCTCAGAGTGGCTGGAGATGTCCTGGGCTGGCTTAGCAGACGAAGGCGACAACTGTCATAAATTACTCCCTTGTGGGCCGGCATGGCTGCCATATTCCAAAAAGCTTATGAAACTCAGGAGCAGCAGGCCTCGGTTTGAGGGCCAGGGGGGAGTCGAGTTGCTGCAGCACCTCTTCATCTAACCGGACAAAAGTTTAAGGGGGGATTTCTGTAAAATATCTTTTAATTTGTCCAATTATCTACAAAAGAAAAGAATATCCTCTGTAATTAAACAACTCCAGTGAACACGGTCAATGACTTTAAAACAAGCTCTGCAGCACTAAAACTTCCTCTTGTGCTTCCGTGAAATCCAAGTTTCCTTGTTTTTCCTGGCGTGTCAACTGGAGGAGGAGCTGAGTGGCCGAGGAGGAGAAAAAATGAGCCACTTTACTGCCGTTCACATGGCAGCTCGCTTCAACCGAGGCATAAAGTGCACTTCCCCAGGGCTCCCTGTTTGACATAAAGCATCTTTCAACACGTCATTTAACCAAACTTGAGAGGCAAAAAAGAGAAAAATGAATACAAACATAATTTACTAAAAGGGTGTTGGAGTCTGAAAGTGAGGCAGTAATTCTAAACCCGACGGCTGCAGTGCCGTCTCAGAAGATACTGTTGGTAATGTCAGACAGCTGAGCAAACAGGGTCCCATCCAGCCAGGGCTTTATCTTTCTCAAGTCACAGCTATATTCTGGACTGAGAGCGACAGTCATATGCGTCGGTAAACACGCTGTCTGGAAAAAAAGAGCAAAATGTACAACAGGTCTGAATGTGCCTTGTTTTAGTCATTTAACATCAAGCTACAATAATACCGAGGTGAAAAGATGACTGTCGTTTAATGGCTACTGCTTCAAAATGAAGCATCGCACCGTACATCATCTGGAAATGAGAACTTTTAGGTATTCCATGAAAAAACTTCAAAAGATAAGCAACATAATGTATGTTTGAAAAAAAACTGGGAGTATATGGTTACTGTGGCGTCCAGTGAAGGCTCGCCGGTGATCAGCTCCAACCGGCAGAGCAGCAGGCCTCTCTGTCACAATGTTCCCCACAACAAAGAGGTGAAAAGGTGCCAGTACCAACAAAAGCCTGAAAACTACACTGTTTGGGTTCAAAGCATAAAAAGCCACTACAACACTCACTTGTAAAAGTCTAAATAATGTATCATGAGACGGGCGGCCTCGCGGAGATGAAAATATTTCCGTTCTCTACGTTTGATGTTCTTTCACACATGTAGACGGATTCTTTCCCATAAAGTTGGTTTCTGCAGTGCAATGTGTCTCCCTCATACCGGCTCGTTCTGCACACGCAAGGCTGCGCCTATCCAATCCGACTGGCATCACAGCCATGGAATGCTGAAGTCTACATTTTTCCCATTCAGCAAGGAAAAACGGCCTTTCAAAGCCAATCAGCTAGAAATGTTGCTTTGTTTTTATTTTCGACTGAACTTCCTGGAACCTATTATGGAGCTGTCAGGGATGTATATTTAGCTATGGCAACACAGGGCCTCCTCGCCCCCTTGCGCCACTGGTCATGTCACCTCTGATAAACAGAAAAACAATTGGTTATCCCTTTTGTCACCTTTAAAGAAAATGGCACGGCCAGTGTGTTTGTGGGTTGAAGGGACAGATTCTGTCTCTATGGCTCAGTGCAACATCTCTGTGAAAGGTGGGAGAAATGTCGACCGGACACTTTATATTTCTACCTTCATCCACCGGATTCTTCAGAGACTCACAACGTTGATATTAAGTCATATTAACGTCAGTTAAATAGAGATTGTGTTTGACTCTATCCTCCGATAGTTATTTAGATGTAGTGAGATGCGACCACGCAGCAACAGGACCGAACTTCAACACTTTTCTGACACCGACCCAGCTGAATATTTAGAAACGGCTCATCGGTCATTTTGACAGCGAACCTCTGACGTGCGCGTGACGGCCGCAGCACTTGATTTTCATCTGGGCGCCATGTGAGCAGGTCAGAGCGGCAGCGCGGCCGGCGTGAGACGCATGCGTCGCCAGCGTGTCGTGTGCTGCTGCGGCGCATCAGCGACAGAATACGACGACAAAAATAGACATTTACACACGTGATCACAGATCTGTTCCTCATGTAGTTATAACAGAGATGGAGGCTCCAAGTATGGGGTGTCAATAATGGAAGCTGGTCACGCACAGGTGGAGGAGGGGGAGGTGGAGTAGTGGTGGTGGTGGTGGAGGGGGTCGGGGGTTATAGTGTGGGCAGGCTGAGCTACAGCCAGTGAACAAAGGTGCATTTCATTGATTGGAAGTTTGGGCCATCGTCCACGTGAGCCGGTGGAAGCTCTGGATCAGCAGATATGACAGCGTGCTGCAGTTCCTGTGAACATCCAGGACTTCGTACAGCCGCTGTAGAGCTAAAGGCCACAACCAATCACCTGATCACCTCTGTGCAAAGATGTGTCGCACTGCAGGAGGCAAACGGTGCCGACACCAGCTACCGACGGGTGCTGGCCATCCCTCGGAGAAGATGCAGATCTGCAGCCGTACGTGAACTCGTACGAATACTGGGAAGATAAAACTGCACATTTTAGAGCGACCGGTCCGACGCACACTTCGTGCTTCACTCGTCAGGTAGGTGGAATATCCCAGTGACGGTGAAGTGCTCACCAATAAAGATATGAACAAATATGAGAATAAAACCTTGAGAGAAATACAACTTTTGTGTACATAGAAGAAGTTTTTGAATCTTTTACTCAACTGGTGAAAAGTGAGAGCGAAAACAAAAGTGTTGTGTTGTAACAGGGCCGGTGGTCCATCTACAGATCCAGGAGGAGTGTGATTGGTCCAAATGGAGCTACTGGGTGTCGTCTCAGACTCCTCCAGGAGGAAAGACTGAGTCCAATAGAGCCTTCAGAGGAATGTGATCTCTGAGCCCGGGATTAGTTTCACCTAAACTTTACTTCAACACTAACATTGATGCCCACTGGTTCACAAGTTCAGTCCTCTCTGACCTCTGAGTGTGACCTTCTACCTCCCCCACCATCCCTCCCCCACCCCCACACACCTCACCTCAGGTCCACTCAACCAAACCACCCAGAAGATGCACACATACCACGTCCTTCCATGTCGTACATTTTCTACCATTTCACTGCTGGAGTTTAGAGTTTGTGATGTTTCAAACCAACACGGATGTAGCTGCAACGCTGCGTCGCTGAGCCTGCTGCTCTGGGCATGCAGCGCTGCAGCCTGGGAGGAGTCCGAGCCCCGAGGGTCGTTTCCTGGCACCGGGATTAGGGAGCCCAGCGGACGAATCTGGAGATAAATATCTACAACTATTTACGACATTATTTAAACCTGTTGGGAAACCAGAAGCATTTGTCTGTAGCGTCAAACGTTCTTAAACATTCTCTAAAACACTACATTCAGTGTTTCAACAGAAAGTGTGGAGGTCGCTGGCAGGATGTGGAACGACGTGGCCGTCGTTAGAGGTTACGTAGAAAGAGCAAACACCAGGTCACATGATCGGTCCTCTGCAGAGATCACGCCGATCACAAGACCAGGTCACATGATCACGTCGGGTGCGAACGGGGTCACGGAGGATTGGCTAGGAGACGTACCACCGGCACACCACCACTAATGTGGTTTAAAACTTCACAACTCCTCAGTCCCAACACACACAGAGCAGCTTTCTATTCCCGGTCCAGTGTTGTGAGCTGAGTTGTGTTTTAGCGGTGAATGAATCAACGTCAGCTGAAGTCTCAGAGTCCAGCCAGCCGGGAGTCAACATGCTCGTACATACTGGCAGGTCTATTTTGCTTTCAGAGCAATCAACACCTTCTTGGTGTCGCAGGTTGTTAGCATGTCTGATGGTCAGCTGCACTGGACCACAGCCCCCCCCTCCCCCCCGTCAGCAGGGGGACTTCTGTCAAAGTGTGTTATCAGCGGCGCTGATCCTCCTCTATTTAAGAAGGGGTGCGTCAACACGTTTAAAGCACTCCTGTTGCATGTCGCCTCTTTTTGATTCAATATTTGTGCTTTGAAATGGAGCCAGTTGTTTAATCACACTGCCCCCCCTCCCCCCAGACATGCCCACCCCCACGCCTGCCCACCTCGACTCATCGGCCGCCCTCCCGCTGTCCCTCAACAAGACATTTTTGACCCATGTCCCCTCTACAGCACACCCTCCTTCCAAACGCCCAGCTGCAGCCCACAAATAGGACGTCTTTTTTTAATCCTGGGTGTCCGCTCGGCGAGGGCCGAGAGCCAGTGTCCTGTTCCCGGCTCAAACAGGGCGGGATGACAACCTTATGGATGTTGTGCACAGTTCGTCTGGTGATTTCACCGAAATGAAATTGAGTATCATCCTTTTTATATTCACTGGACGAGCCTGCATTTCATCACAGTTCAACTCATAAGGACAAAAACTGTTTGACAAGCTTCCTGCAGAATATAAACTACTACTGCGTTCCCTTCGACCACCGATACGATGGCTATACGTGTTACAATATCAGTCAAGGAAAGAAAACCAAATCATAACTTGAAACACTACACAACCAAGAAGGCCGGTGGAAGCACAGAGAGCATGCTCTGGTAACAGGACCGCCTGAATACATCCTTTCATCAGATGTTTTTGGTACCAAAACAAGATATTAATAAAGATACAAATATTCAGACTAATTCCAAATCAACACTGCATATCAACCCCTATCACACCAAAATAGACTGATACTGAGAGGAGAAAATATCTCTTCTCAAAATGTTAACACTTGTGAAATTGTGATTTTGTCTAAAATGTCTCGTAATGTGTTGAGAGTTGTTCGTTAACCTGTAAAAGGTGGTCCATAAACTGACAGTCAATAATGTCGACTCTAAAGGTGAAAATAAGCTCAGGAGTGATTATTATAAACGCAGCCATTTCAGAGATGGTCTCAATAATGGTGATCTCAGTCACTTTATGTTTTAACGCACCAAAAACAAACCGGCTGCACTTTAGAAGAAGGTCTCATCAGACCGTCACATTAAAACAACAAACCGTAGAAATAACATGAAGTCAGCAGATAAACTGGAAATCTGTCAAGACTACGGTCGGCTACAAGATTATAGAGATCATTAGATTATAAATGATTTAGTTTAATGTTGTATTTGAGTGAAATCCTGCTTCAAAGAGGTGTTGTGTGATTAATAGAATAAACTGGAGAGGACATGTATGTCTGTGAGAATCCCACCTTGAGAACATGCGATGCAATGCAATGCTTAGCTAATTGGATATGTGTATTACAATGTCTGTGGCCACAGCACCCTTATGGGGCATGAAATAACAAGCAGCTGTGTGTGTGTGTGTGTGTGTGTGTGTGTGTGTGTGTGTGTGTGTGTGTGTGTGTGTGTGTGTGTGTGTGTGTGTGTGTGCGTGTGCGCGTGCGTGCGTGCGTGTGTGTGTGTGTGGGAGGGATGGCTGCTGAGAGGTTTATTAACCCAGTCCATCAAGGCAGTGTGGGATTCACACCGAGACACTAAAGGCTTAAGACTGGGAGCGCCACACAAGCAAGACAGCAAGACAGTTCCTCTCCGAAATACTAATACGGGCCCTTATTTTCAACCACAACAAACTCCACCCTCCCCCCACCTCCACCCCCAAAAGCAGAGACCTCCACAGCTAGTGAACTGCGATGGGCTCTGCTGTCCTGCCGAGGAGATTACCAACAGCCCCGATTCTTCGCAGCAGACTTTCCATTGTGATTCACACTGCAGAACAATGTATGTTTATGATAATGATCAGGAGGGCGGTGTGAAGCCAAGACTTAACCCCATACAACTGTCAATGTGGAGGAACGGGGCTCTGACCAAAGAGCCGTGGATTTAAAGATCCTATTTTGGTCCTCGTTCTCACAAACACATTTTACAACCGCCGGCATAGCAGCAGAGCTCACATCATGGTGGCAGCGCCGGTCACCGGCCGGGACTCCTGCGCTGCTCACATAACACCAGCTGGACTCCACTTCTGGGACATGAGCACACTTCCAAATGTTGGGCATGTTTTCCGGCCGTAAACCGATCAACTAAACTCTCTACAGGCTGCAGAGCACTTATTAAAGACGAATATATCAAACGGCACAAAGCTGCCAGTGGTCACAACTCATTCTGTGAAAATCTATGACAGAAACAAAGTCCGGTTGAATTAAGATGAATTTATCTGCTTCACATGAGGACCCAACAAACTGAAGTGTTTTCATGGAGGCGACGTTCAGGTTGAGAAGATGTTTTTTCCGGCTGCAGTAAAACTCCGTTGTTACGCTCTCATGTTCACTTCTGGCTGTAAAAACAAAACAGGTGTTCTTCTATCAATCAACCCTGAACACACCATTCCTGTGCTGGTTCACGTATTTACAGTGAAACACATCACTAACAATCCTCGTGTCTAATATGTGAGCCACCTTCATGATACGAGCCGTTGAACAGTCAACAAACCTCAGCAATGAGCTTTAAACTGCAGTGTGTCAATAACAGTCTACACGTGGCAGAATCTAAAATATGATGTCAGAGCCTGACAAAATCACCTCAATCAAAAGGTCCACATGTTTCTGAGCACTCACTGCATGTATCTCTCAGCAGGTCCACATCCCTCAGTTGAACTATGAACTTTATCATTAAAGAAATGGATTTAGTTTGTGTTATTTAACAGTGATAACGACCTGCTCACATGTCGGGTGATAAACTACAAGAAAGAAATACACACAAATGAAGGTTCAAACCGAAAATAAACACTAAACCGGTTTAGATGTTAAAATAAATGTAGACAAATATTACTAATATTAAAGGGCACAACTACTTAAAAGCCGATGTAATACAAAGCAGAGAACTTTGGACTATATTGATTTTCAAGTAACATAATGTTAACAATAGCGCACCAAAAATACACAAAGGTCACGTCGACAGACTTCACCTTCGTCCCAACTGTGTCTGACGTGGCGGCTAAACTTAGAGATGCTCATTTACACACTGAAACCTGCAGCTCACACCTCCACATATGGTTGATACCAGCTTGTATAGTCAATCTTGAAAATACTTTTGTGCCAATCAACATGTCACCGAGTGGCAAGCGCAGGCCTGTTTTTAGAGCGGAGCTCCGGTGAGGAGCCGGCGGAGGTGTTGAAACATCTCAACCCCACCTTAATACCTCCGCTTTTATTACTGCTGCCAGCTCACTGCTGAGGAATTAAAGCAACACTGAATTTAAAGCCCACTAGTTGAGGAGTAAACAGCGAGGTGGGGGTGAGGCAGAGTATGTCTTGTGGTGAACCCCAATTACCACCTCATAAGAATATGCTTAACAGAACATTAGACCGGGACCTCGACTGATCCCGTCTAGACAGGAGACTCACTGCAACTAAACAAGAACTATTTAAAATATTTTTAAACGCTCTCTATGTGAAAAAACTAAAACATGGGATCTTCAAACATGGTGCCAAACTATTTTTTAAAAAAACGACTTGGTCCAAGGGGGCAATAAACACAAGCAAAGAGAACAACATTATTCATCAAACCATAACATGTCTGGAATAATCTCTCAGATGTATTCTCTTCTCCTCCAAACAGGTTTGATGGACTGAGATTTATTTCCTTCCCTCGTGATCGTTTGACCAACATCAATATCGCCTCATTTCATGATCTGTGATCAACTCAGGGAGTCTTCATGTAAGTTCCTTAAACCTGGTAATCAAAGCAACCTAAAGACAACAGCTATCATCATGATTACCACTCCGACTCTCATCGTACCAACTGGAATCCTTTGTTTGACGGTTTGGGACGTTCCCATCCAACCACTGGACACAAGAAACACCATGAACACACTGATTCTGTTCATTTGATCAACCTAAAAACAGAACAGAAAAATGTTGGGCCTCCTTTTAGTCCCACAACTTCATCCACTCATTAGACTTCATTGACTTCTGAAACCCTAACAACCTAAAGACCCCCCCCCCTCCCCCTGGCCTGCTGAAGGCCAGTTTGTTTAGTCCATATCTCGCCCACTGCTCCTGTCAGCACATGCAGATCCTCCGCTGCATCTTCAACCCTGTCTTCCATCTCACCCTCAGCTCCCTGCGAGCCGACCCCGACCCACCGACACCCCCGCGGGGATGATTAATAGCTCTCTGCTGGGACTCTCCATCCACTCAGCACATTGTTGAGAGTTTCTGAAACAGGACAACAGTTGCATCCCCTCCTCTCGCTGAGCCTAAGCCCTGCCTGTCAGTCCCCGGTTAGAGCACCGTTAACTGGCCAGATTTACAGCTACTAACCAGCACTAGGTGGCATCCTGTCTGAGGAGGGGGAGCCGCTCCAATTAATCACAGCTCCTTTAATGGGACTTTACAACCAGGAGGCCAAATGCTTGCCACTGTATAACACCGGTATAATCCACGCCGTGTCCCATCAACCATCAATCACAACTACACGCCGACGGGCGAGGAGTCGTATTCTCTGGTACCCGGGAGGTCAGCTGGCTTCTTTCAACAGGGATGGAGACCTGAGTCCTTCTCTCACATTCAACTTTCACATAATACCTATAAAACATGACATGAAACATCCTTAGAAAAGGTTTTATTGTCACTTGATGATAAATTCCAGATATTTGCTGAAGTTTTGATGCTTTTGCTTTGAATAACTTCAGGTTTTAGACTGTTGATCACAGTCCAGAAGTAGCTGTCAATCATTAGACTAATACATAGTCGAGCTCATCACAAGGTCAGCAACAATTCCCAACTGTGACAAAACATTTTATTTTAAACAGTAAAAAATCTATTGATGATATATTCAATATGTCTATAAGCCATGTTGTAATTTGAGTCAAACGTTACCAAATGCTCTGAATTTAATTCATCAAAATTAGAGCCACTAAAGTAAAATCAGAAAAGAATTTTAAATTTGAGACAAACAGTAAACTAACAACCACATAATAATATTCCTACATATTTATATAACTTGGCAAAATAATTTTTTTTATAACAGTTTAAAACGCAACTTTGTGATTTTGTCGTTTGTGTTTCATAGTCTGTTATTTTTACTGCTGGTTTCTTGATAGAGTAATATCTTAGACTGGGACTAGTCAACTAGTTTTATTGACAAAGAAACAATTCCAATAATAAACTTCATTAATTGTTCATGCACTAATGCCAAAATAGTTCCAGCTTCTTAACTGTAAAGATGCTTTTCCATGTCTTCATTTCTATGATATAAAAAAACCCGAATATCTTTGAAGTTCAGAATGTTTATGAGACTAAAATCAAATTGCCTCTATGACAGTAACCATCTGACAAACCAATTAAATAATCCAGAAATCAATCTGATTGATCAACAATGGGTATAATCACTGGTCACTGGTTTCCTATGCACATAATCACAACTATAAAGGCCTCATGTATCGGTGCACCTGAATCTCCGTGCCGACTCCAGCCGCCCGGTTTATTGTCTTGTATCATAACAGTGACAGCAGGAACGAGACTCTGACCCGTAATCTCCTGCTTAGAGATGCCACGCATCGGGCCGTGCTGCAGACATGCCACGCATCGGGCCGTGCGGCAGACATGCCACGCATCGGGCCGTGCTGCAGACATGCCACGCATCGGGCCGTGCGGCAGACATGCCACGCATCGGGCCGTGCGGCAGACATGCCACGCATCGGGCCGTGCGGCAGACATGCCACGCATCGGGCCGTGCGGCAGACATGCCACGCATCGGGCCGTGCTGCAGACATGCCACGCATCGGGCCGTGCGGCAGACATGCCACGCATCGGGCCGTGCGGCAGACATGCCACGCATCGGGCCGTGCTGCAGACATGCCACGCATCGGGCCGTGCTGCAGACATGCCACGCATCGGGCCGTGCGGCAGACATGCCACGCATCGGGCCGTGCTGCAGACATGCCACGCATCGGGCCGTGCGGCAGAGATGCCACGCATCGGGCCGTGCTGCAGACATGCCACGCATCGGGCCGTGCTGCAGACATGCCACGCATCGGGCCGTGCTGCAGACATGCCACGCATCGGGCCGTGCGGCAGACATGCCACGCATCGGGCCGTGCTGCAGACATGCCACGCATCGGGCCGTGCGGCAGACATGCCACGCATCGGGCCGTGCTGCAGACATGCCACGCATCGGGCCGTGCTGCAGACATGCCACGCATCGGGCCGTGCGGCAGACATGCCACGCATCGGGCCGTGCTGCAGACATGCCACGCATCGGGCCGTGCGGCAGACATGCCACGCATCGGGCCGTGCTGCAGACATGCCACGCATCGGGCCGTGCTGCAGACATGCCACGCATCGGGCCGTGCTGCAGACATGCCACGCATCGGGCCGTGCTGCAGACATGTGACGCATCGCGATGAGGCGGATTCTCTTGCTCAGAATGCCTTCATGAGTAAACATATTTGCGTAAGTAGCTGAGCGACATGAATTATGGTTCTTCTTCCTTGGCATTTGCCAGCTGCCTTATGCCGCTTGGATGGGGAGTGATATATGTGTGGAGATCAGGTGGCAGGGAGCAGGACGGGGGGTGGGGGTGGGGGTGGAAATGGGGGGATAAAAGGCCACAGCCAGTTCCCAAATGCTTGTGGCCGCGACCCCCCGAGGCCCGCCAGCGCCTGCCTGACCACAGCCGGGGACTAAGACAACACACATGTACACTTGACCTTGAAGTGAGCAGCGTGGACGGCATGTGCGTGTTCTGTCCTGATGACGGACACGACGGGGAAATGTGCCGAATTAGCGAGGTTGTCTGTAACGCACGGATTAGACCGTAGAAACAGGAGGAAAACATTCCCTCTACTTCCAACGCCTTCATTTAACTGCAACACAGAATAAATAAAAGAGTGCAACCGATGAGTGTTTCACGCTGCAGCCTCACAACTACATGATTAAAGAGAAATGTGTTTTGTCATACTTCGACCAATCCGAAGCCAAATTAGCCGTGCTTTGTGCTCTGCTTTGACGAAACCAGGATAATTATTGTAAAGGTCAGCTGGAGAGTAATCAAATCATCCTCCGCAATGTTCATTCTGCAAATCCACTGTCATGCCTCCTGATATCTACCTCTGGTGCTATGCTGGTGATTCGAGTCAATTAGAGGTGTGCTTCTGAATTTCGTTAGTGTCTGGATGAAAAGGCGAAAGCTGTCAGTCAAAAGGCCACTCTGGCTGTGTATCAGGGGGGCTGCAAAGGGCTCTAAACCTGTATTTGTATGAATAAAAATGAAGGGATTTAGGAGCAGACTGTTTCTTCTGCAGACTTGTCAGAAAGCTGACCTTCGCTGCAGCAGAGGGGGCTGATGGGAGAGGAGGGCGGAAGGCAAGAAGGGAAGATTGGAGAATCGGAGGCTCAGTGACTTCTGCATAAAAAGGTCCAACTGGAAAGAAAAAAAGCAGGTGAGCAGGAAATGAAATATATTTCAGGATGAAAGGCTGTTGTCTGCACTCTTTTACTCTCTGAGGTATAGTCAAGCTATGAAATAAATCCACAGAATTATTCAACAAGAGACGGACAGATTTGTCTGTTTGATGACAATCCTTCATGGGAAAGATCTCCTGTCAACGTCCAGTCAGACACAAAGGCTCAATCTGCAGCGCAAACCACCTTTCACATGCTAACACACCAAATACATAAAGCTCTATAACATACTTATATTTAGGGGTTCATAGCAGGAGGTCTGATTTTACACAGCAACTACTTAAATCTTAAACACAGTTTGTCCCTTTCAGTTGCTGTTTTTAATTCCAGTGTGCAGTAGATGAGACATAACACGGTTATTTATGTCAGCACAACTGCTCCTGGTCCATTCAGCCAACTGGTCACCAACCAGCTCTCATTAAGCCCGATCATACGTTGAGGATAAGAGAACAGATTCAAATCAAAACAGTAATAAAACAGAGAATCTTCGGGTTTATCGATACACATCTCAGTGCCTGGCTCATTTACAGATCACAGTATGCTTTTTTCAAATCTACAGGCAAAACAAAAACACCAAGAAACCTTTTGTCATCTACTGCAAGAAATATCAACAGAGGAAAAAATGGCTCATTGGCTGATAATTCAAAATGCTAAAGTCAATAAGAAAAAAGCCCCTCTGTCAATACGTCAGTTATAGAAAGGTTGTCACCCTGCATATTCTCCATGTGAGTCTTATCACAGGTTTCAGAGCCATGCTGACGTCGGCCTTTACAGCCCTGAAAGACGTGATAGAAAACTTTGGTCCAGGACTGAACTAATGCTTGCGTCAGTACATGTCTTCTTGTATTTGGAGAATAAAGTACGCCGTGCGTCCCCCACTGCTCCACCCTGTAAAACTCGAATCGGAGGGCTTCCTGCCCGGTTTTATTATTTAAACTCCAAACATGATCTGTGTACCGCTGTGTTTTAGGAGTTTAAAAAGAACCTGTGCACGACAGCAAAAACACAACTTTCTCTGCAGGCCAGTACACATTTAAAGACAGATGCTGGCCACAAAGCTGTGGAAAGCACTCAATTATGTGGGCCTAATGAGGTTAGGGATGGGGCATTAGATATCAGGCTCAATCCAAACCGTTCCATTTAAATCAGAGGGAAGACTCCTGCGTCCTGGGACTGATTTGCCTGGCTGACTGAGCAAGGTGGAGCTGAGGCATTACAGCACATGGTCCGTCGCTGGCCCGGCTCCTTTGACTGTGCTCTCATTGTTTGGGAGGCCAGAGAGGACCTGATATTTTCCAAGACTTTAAGAAAACTTTTTTTTTTCTTTTTTTCCTGCCTTCAGAAAAGAGAGACAACACTTCCTTTCCCACAACAATTTATCTCTCTGCTTGACAAGACTCCCTGCTATATTTACCCAACTAAAATTGCAGATGATATACTTCCAGCTGCAGCGCTCTCCAGCTATGGCACATGGTGCTGTCAATCACAGCATTTACAACAGAGGAGCCCCGCCGGAGCAGTGAAACCCTCGACCAGACCGAGGAAGATGGAGAGAGAGAGAAAACGAGAGCAGAAAGACAGAGAGGGCTGAGAAACCTTGTGGGGACTGATTCATACTTCCTTTGCTGGTTGGCTGTTGTTGTTAGAGGGAGCAGATACACACCACCCTGCATGGAATTACTGGGCTTTCATTAAGCAGACAGCTGGGCCACTGCGAAGCCTCAAAGCAGCAGCAAAACAGCCCACCCGCAAGAATTCCCACCAAAATCTAGTGTTTCTGTATGAGGCAGAGCTACACAGATCTAATAGGCTGCTGCAAAAACAAAACAAATTGATCAGCCTCTGAAGCTGCAGCGCTGCTGCGGTTATTTGATCTGCGTTTGGGCTCTCATCAGGGCACGGACGTAATGTTGGAGGGGCTGGGGGCACCAGAGATTTGGGCTTAAGGATCGAACAAGGCCTTCCAACATCCTTGACATGAACTCATTACTTCATGCAAATGCCTTACAAAAAGAAAAGAAAAGAAAAGAAAACTGAAAAAAATTATATTTCTTTTTAGACTTCCATTGTGGTCAAATACAGTAATGGTGATGGAGTCAGTGGGGTTAGAGGAGCGCAGACTTCGGGTGATTTGATGGCTGAAGTGATGGGGTTGTGGGGAGAGGGAGAGGAAAGGGGAGGGTGAAGCAGAGCGCTGGATTACTCCTCAGCCAGCAGTGCCTGTCCATCTCAGTGGCAGAGGGATTCCCTGGAGGGAGGCAGCACGGTGGGGGCTTAGTTCTGCACAGCTCCATGTGTTGCGTCTCTCCCAGCGCTCACAACGTCTACAACTGGAGTCGGAGGGCTGTGGGAGCTGCCAGGACTCTCATTGCAAAGGCATGACAACATGCAGGATTGACCTCAGAGCCAGCTTGGTTCTCTCAGAAGAGGGGGAGGGGCTTTCAGAGGGCACTGCTGCCTTTACAGACATTTGGACCCGCACACGATCGTCCACCATCCTCAGTAATATTGTGATTAAGCTAGAGAAAGTCCATTTTCTATCCTAGCCAATGGTGAAATAAGTCACAATTATGAGAGCAAGTTTTACAAGTCTGGTCTCCAAATGTTGGAACAGTAAAGCTGAATCTTATACTGAACGTCAGACTACTCCTGAACCAGAACCTCTCCTCCACCGTGATGGACCTTCAGCTGGCAGCGCTGTCCGAGGCCTCAGAAGAGGAGATGATCCTCAGTGTGGTTCCAGTTTATTACTGTAATTATTGCCTATGCACTAACAATGATTTTTATTCGGGCTGGGTCGATGCAGATGGCTGAGAGTCATCACAGCGAGACCAGCGTCGTGACCCGAGGAGCTCTCAGACACCTGACAAAGTCTGCAGGCAGTTGAACCAATACTCTAAATACATTTTCTGACCTCCCCAAACTCAGCGTTATCTAAGAGAAGTGAATCACATCATTTTAATGTCTTCAGTCAGTATGAAGTGTGTCCTGGGGAGAGCAGCGCAGGAGATGCACACCGTGATGTTTTTAACTGGCAGCATGCTGACTGGGGAGGGTGAGACAGGTTTTAATCACTACAAGGGATGCAGCTGCAGCATGCAGGCTGGCTGCAGTAAGAGTGATGCAGCTGCAGCGTGCAGGCTGGCTGCAGTAAGAGTGATGCAGCTGCAGCGTGCAGGCTGGCTGCAGTAAGAGTGATGCAGCTGCAGCGTGCAGGCTGGCTGCAGTAAGAGCAGTAAGAGTGAGGTAGCGGCGGCGTGGCTGCTACCAGGAATGACAGGAGGAGAGCTCAGTGAGCAATGTGAACTGTGAATGCAGCTCTGCATGTATAATATGAAAACTATGAACTATGATGATCAAACAGAAATCCTGAATTTTGTGTTGATACATTTTGCCACAAAAATGAGACACAATTTATTGGAAGGAGCCGTAAAGGTTGAGGAGGATGAATCTTCAGTCATTCACATGATGTGTTACATACAGTGTATGAGAACTGACCAATGAGGTAACACTTAAAGATTTAAAAATGTCAGGCATGAAAGAAGTCCAACAGGATTTCATGACACCCAGAGGGATCCAATTTCTTGTTTGGACCAAGACGCAGACCAAAGTCACGTGAATTTAAAATTTCCTATCAAGCGAAAGCAGCAAATGTTTCCAGATGAGCAGCTGCGACCTGCAGATGTTGGACTCGTTATAATAATGATGATAATAATAATAATAATAATCAAAACATTTGCAGGTTGTTTTCCTGTCAGTCGATTTATTCACAAATTGTTTGAGTTGTGATGAAAAGGATGAAACTCGTCCTGTTCCCTGAACCGTGTGGATTTCTGAAACTTTCCAATGTGAAGTATTAAACCATGAATCATGTTCGTAGCAGCAGCTCTGCTCAACAACTGCCAGAACTGGAACCAGCCGAAGGTCATGACTTACATCATGTCTCTTATAACTCTAATGAAAAGTGGCATCTTTAACATTGGTCAGCCCAACTATCGACACACACCAGCTCTTATGTTCTACCTAAATTATAAATCATCAAAGATGTCTCTGTGCACACACCCGGACTGCTACCCAGTGGTTCCCCGTCAGTGTGTTGGGAGGTTGCCTCGTAGAACTGGAGTTACATCCAGTAACTATTATTTGTCATGTGACTGAAGGTCTCTGAGTTTAATGAGCATCCGGCCGGCGTCTCACTCACACAGCTGCAGCAGAGCGGAGGACGGAGACGGGTCGGCACACTGTTACTCCACAACAATAAAAAAAAAAAGTGCAATAAAAGCCCCAAAGTTAAGCTTTCAATGGACAAACCTCGACCCCAAAGTGACGAAAATCAGATCAAAATATCTGAATTTTCAAAACCTGTATCTGCCAAAAGCAGCAAGGATGCTAACATGAGCTAACTGATCAGGCTAGCAGTCCAACCCAGAGCTGTCCCCCCAACAACCACAGGAAGACAGGGTTTCATTCGTGGTGGCGGTCAGAGATGAATTATACAAAAGAAAGAGTTTCTTCATGAGTCTTTGTTAATGTGAAATGTTAATGTGAAGGTCTGCAAAGTACAGACCTTCATCTAAATGGTGTTCCAGTAACAGCAGGGAAAATAAAGGCATTGGAGCAGAGCAATATACTTTTCTGTATCTAAGATAAATGTTGAACACCAGGTTACATTTTTCTTCTTGTAATGAGGACATTTTAATAAAAGTAACATACAGCAACGGGACACTGTGGGATGTCTTAAAGTGATCCACTGAAGAAAACCAGCGTGAGGTGCTGCAAGGTAATATTAAAAAGTTTGAAAGGCCAAATATATTTGTCAGTGGAAATGTCGTGAACACCCCTGATCACATATCTTTCATATACTCTGAGAACTCCCAGAGGTTCATCCAGGTAAAACAAGGAAAATAGAAAGACCAAAAAAATACCGTGACAGAATCACACTTCACTTCAAAGTTACTAATTTAATACGTATTATTACAGATTACAGCTGCTTTCACATCTGTTCTATTTTGTGCAGTTCCAATTAAAGCCAGCAGAATATTTCATTCCAGTTTTGGTTGAAATAACTAGTTTTGACTGTTGCATGTCACCACCAATATTTACCTGGAGGTTGTGTGTATCCGACAGCAACCGGCCAGTTCAAAAAACTCAGGGGGAGCCAGCATGTGACTGTTTTTAACATCTGTCTGTTTGGGTCAGTTCATTCAGGCTGGTGTTGGAAGCTGTCAGTCAAACAGTTTGATCTGCGGTGTTCAGACCGGGTTCAGACCGGTTGGGTTCAGACCGGTCGTGTTCAGACCGGTCGGGTTCAGACTGATCGGATCTCATCACCTCACACACACTCACCTGGTATGCTGTTGAGAATGTCCTTGAGGTGACTGAAGCTGTGCAGTAGCGGGTCCTGCTCCTCATCCTGGGCAGAGACATGCATCAGCATCAACACGTACAAACCATTGATTATTATTATGATTATTATTATGATTATTATTATTATTATTATCTTCTGCCTCTGACGAAGTGCCCAACCTGCTGACTCATGATTGACACAACTTATTACAGTATATTTTAATAGTTCCACTCAAGCCAATAGTCATTTTGATATTGTTAGTGAATCTAACCTCAACTAGTGTTTTATCTCGGCTAACTCTGACCCCATAAAAGACAACAAGATCAGTTAATTAATCAAACAATTCCACCCCAAACGTGTCAAATTCAGGACAAAGTCTCTGCAGCTGTTTAATGCACCCAACCTGAACTAGGGATGCTAACGTTGGAGGCTCTGCTGCTGGTCTGCTGAGGTGCACACGTAAATGAACAAGTTGACTACTTCAACTGCCTCCGTCCAGCCCTGAGACCGTGATCACAGGAAACAGCTCAGCTCAACCTTCCCCCTGGTTTCCTATTGCAGCAGTCAGCCTCCCCATCAGTGAGCACTTGTGCTGTACTTACGAGGGGAGTGTGAGTATTCCATCTGGAGTTCCTCTTTATCGCTCCGACCACCGTGCTGATTTCACCCTGGATGATGTGGATGTTCTTGTCCATCCTGCTGCTTTCCTGGTGGGGAAAAAAAGAACAGGAGACGGTCAATGATGTCCAGAAGTCAGGGCAGGACGAGTTCCCTTCAAGTTAGGGCTGAGCAATATGGACAAAAATACTAATTATATATATATATATATATATATATATATATATAATGTATCCGGAAAGTATTCACAGCGCTTGACTTATTCCACATTTTGTTGTTACAGCTTTATTCCAAAATGGATTAAATTCATTTTTTTCCTCAAAATTCTACACACAATATCCCATAATGACAAAGTGAAAATAGTTTGTTTAAAATTTTTGCGAATCTATTAAAAATAAAGAACAAAAATATAACACGTACATAAGTATTCACAGCCTTTGCTCAATACTTTGTTGAAGCACCTTTGGCAGAAATTACAACCTCAAGTCTTTTTGAGTATGATGCTACAAGCTTGTCTCCTATTCTTGGGCAGTTTCTCCTGTTCTTCTTTACAGGACCTCTGAAGCTCCATCAGGTTGGATGGGGAGCGTCAGTGCTCAGACATCTTCAGATCTCTCCAGAGATGATCAATCGGGTTCAAGTCTGGGCTCTGACTGGGCCTCTCAAAGACATTCACAGAGTTGTCCCGAAGACATTCCTTTGTTACCTTGGCTGTGTGCTTCGGGTCGTTGTCCTGTTGGAAGATGAACCTTCGCCCCAGTCTGAGGTCCAGAGCGCTCTGGAGAAGGTTTTCATCAAGGATGTCTCTGTACATCGCTGCATTCATCTTTCCCTCCATCCTAGTCTCCCAGTTCCTGCTGCTGAAAAACATCCCCACAGCATGATGCTGCCACCACCATGCTTCACCGTAGAGATGGTATTGGCCAGGTGATGAGCGCTGCCTGGTTTCCTCCAGACATGACGCTTGGCATTCAGGCCAAAGAGTTCAATCTTTGTTTCATCAGACCAGAGAATTTAGTTTCTCCTGGTCTGACAGTCCTTCAGGTGCCTTTTGGTAAACTCCAGGTGGGCTGTCATGAGCCTTTTACTGAGGAGTGTCTTCTGTCCGTCCACTCTACCATACAGGCCTGCTTGGTGGAGTGCTGCAGAGATGGTTGTCCTTCTGGAAGGTTCTCCTCTCTTCACAGAGCAACGTTGGAGCTCTGTCAGAGTGACCATCGGGTTCTTGGTCACCTCCCTGACTAAGGCCCTTCTCCCCCGATCGCTCAGTTTGGCCGGGCGGCCGACTCTAGGAAGAGTCCTGGTGGTTCAAACTTCTTCCATTTGCAGATGATGGAGGCCACTGTGCTCATTGGGACCTTCAATGCTGCAGAAATGTTTCTGTACCCTTCCCCAGATCTGAGCCTCCATACAATCCTGTCTGAGGTCTACAGACGATTCTTTGGACTTCATGTCTTGGTTTGTGCTCTGACATGTCAACTGTGGGACCTTATATAGACGGTGTGTGTCTTTCCAAATCATGTCCAATCAACTGAATTTACCAGGTGGACTCCAATCAAGTTGTAGAAACATCTCAAGGATGATCAGTGGAAACAGGAAGCACCTGAGCTCAATGTTGAGTGTAATGGCAAAGGCTGTGAATACTGATGTACATGTGATTTTTATTTTTTTTATTTATTTATTTTTTTTCGTTTTTGATTTTTAATAGATTTGCAACAATTTCAAAACATTTTTATTTCACGTTGTCATTATGGGGTATTGTGTGTAGAATTTTGAGGGAAAATTAATTTAATCCATTTTGGAATAAATCTGTAATATAACAAAATGTGTAAAAAGTGAAGCGCTGTGAATACTTTCCGGATATATATATAAATTAATTAATAGAAGAGCTAAAACAGTCTATTTAGTTCAGAAAACTCTAACTCTCTTCTGGAGGCCCACCAGGCAGATAAAAGCACTCAATTTAGGCAGAGACACGTTTTCATAGTTTATGGGATTAAATTCAAAGTGGCAGAAATGAGTGAACAACTCATATTTTCACTTTCTCCTTTTAATTGAGATGCAGAAACTAAAATACTTGTTGAATTCTTCTCAACTTGTTTTGAGGTACAAAACCAAAATGGACGGAGGCCGATAGGAGAAACAGGAGAAACCAGATGTGTTTGTCCTCCAGCTGTGGGCGGGGCTGCTGCTGCAGCTTATTGAACACACTCACTTATTTTTACACTGTGCTGCCTTCAAAATAAGAGTTCCCTAATTGGACTAGTGCCGTTATCAAGATATTAATTTGTTTTGTCCCTGTTAAAACTAATCACACCATCATTGTAAACAATATAATATGGCACACCTAGAGAATATAACCGTGTTTGAACAACGTATTCAACATTTATAGTTCACCTACACAAATACTTTCAACGGCATCAAAAAGATGCTGGAATATAGCAGGAATGATTTTGAATAACTGCAGAGTGCCTCCAGTCCAGGAGAATAACTACATCATATGACATGAAACGATAAAAAAAAACACCGTTGTGATTCCTGACCCGTTTAACCAGCATCAGTCCAGAGAGTTTGGGAGAGGATTTATTTCTTTTAGTCCCTGATGAGCTGTTTAGTGTGTATCTGAACATTAATAATTTCCCCTCGGGGATTAATAAAGTAACTACCTAACCTAACCTAACCTAATAAACCACGACTGTGGGCAGAAAATGTGACAGTTGTTTCGTCTTTTTTTTTTTTATATTTCCAAAACAGGAACTTTTGTCTGCTTCTGCCAATGAGATTACCAAACCCTGTCTAACCAGGGCTGTCGTGCTATTCTTGAAGTTACGGAGCTCCCTCGTGACATCCGCTGGATTAAAGAGTGTTTTACACATGATTGGGTCCTCAAGCACGAAGAACTTGGAGAGAAATAAAAATTCGGCGGAGCATCGTTCTGTTGCAGCTATAAACAGAAGAGACAGATCTATATCTAGATTTATTAATGTTTTAGAGCCAAACGACCCGCTCATATTCAAGAGATCACTAATGTGGGGAGAAATTAACTGAACATCCTCCACGTCCAGTCTCATAAAATCCTAAAATGCCATACTGTCCTAGCGGCACCGGTTGATGGTCAAACCCAATAATCAGTCAGTCAACCTCTGATTTAAAAGCTACCGATGTCTCATACCTGCTTTTAATTTAAGGGGAAACCAACACAGCAGACAACCTGATCCAAAGGGACAAACAGGAGCTCATATTTGCAGGTCATCAGCATCCTGAAGTAAATATTGTTAACTGTATCAAAAGAAGCAGGTGAGTAAATACTTTTAATTGTACCAATATTTATAATAAACAATAATAATCTTGCAGAGAACCCGTGTTACCCAATAAAAGTAATCCAAATGCATTATGGTGCAAACATCCCTATGGGACAGCACGCATGAATCAATTCAGTGGAAAGTGTACGAACTGTCACCCTGAAAGACACGTCGGATCTACAAAGCCAACGGCACATCTCCATGTCGGCCTCCACGACGCCTGAAACCAATATGGATAACCAAACACAATCACAACCACATGCTGTTCATATTTGACTGGCACGACGGCGCAAAATGGTTGGATTAACCTCGTTCCTCGTGTCATGGAAGTCATGCTAGATAATACTCTCACTTCCCAGGAAGATGTGCGAGTGGAGAGGCCACATTATTTTAAATTCAGGCTAAGCAGCCGATTGGAAATCCTCCACAGATGAAGGTACGGCAGGTGGAGGAGAGCGTGGGGACACGGCGGCGGGCTTACCGCTGGTAATACTCAAGTCCAGGCTGAGCCAGAGACGTTGAGCTGCCGTCTGATATTATATTATTAAACATAATACAGCTGCCCGGCGTACAGCCAGTGAATATAACATGAGATAATGTGACAGCTAAATAACTCTGCAGAAAGAACAACACACGCTGTGAGACCGACTCTCACATAGAACCAGGAACCATCTCCACCACCGACGGGGACATCACTATATGATGTCATGTAACGTCATGGCTACCAGGAAGTTCATCATGTATTTCTTCCATTCTCATCTTAAGGAGCAGTGGACAGTTACCTCAGAGACTAAAGCTCTGAGACAGAGGGACAGAGAGAGAGAGAGACAGAGAGAGACGGTGAGACAGAGAGAGAGAGAGAGAGAGAGAGAGAGAGAGAGAGAGAGAGAGAGAGAGAGAGACAGAGAAAGAGACAGTGAGAGAGAGAGAGAGAGACAGTGAGACATGTGAGGTTCATTCATCATCTCGCCCCAAATCCCTTGTTTCCATCTCTTCACTATCTTCACAATAACAGATAGTTTTTAAACAATATCCTGTAAGGTGAGTTTCTTGTTTTTTACACATGATGCTCATGAAGGTCATGATGCTCATGAAGGTCATGATGCTGCTCATGAAGTTCATGATGCTGCTCATGAAGGTCATGATGCTGCTCATGAAGGTCATGATGCTGCTCATGAAGGTCATGATGCTGCTCATGAAGTTCATGATGCTGCTCATGAAGGTCATGATGCTGCTCATGAAGGTCATGATGCTCATGAAGGTCATGATGCTGCTCATGAAGTTCATGATGCTGCTCATGAAGATCATGATGCTCATGAAGGTCATGATGCTGCTCATGAAGGTCATGATGCTGCTCATGAAGTTCATGATGCTGCTCATGAAGGTCATGATGCTCATGAAGGTCATGATGCTGCTCATGAAGTTCATGATGCTGCTCATGAAGATCATGATGCTCATGAAGGTCATGATGCTGCTCATGAAGTTCATGATGCTGCTCATGAAGGTCATGATGCTGCTCATGAAGGTCATGATGCTCATGAAGGTCATGATGCTGCTCATGACGTTCATGATGCTGCTCATGAAGGTCATGATGCTGCTCATGATGTTCATGATGCTGCTCATGAAGGTCATGATGCTGCTCATGAAGGTCATGATGCTGCTCATGAAGTTCATGATGCTCATGAAGTTCATGATGCTGCTCATGAAGGTCATGATGCTGCTCATGACGTTCATGATGCTCATGAAGGTCATGATGCTGCTCATGAAGGTCATGATGCTCATGAAGGTCATGATGCTGCTCATGACGTTCATGATGCTGCTCATGAAGGTCATGATGCTGCTCATGAAGGTCATGATGCTCATGAAGTTCATGATGCTCATGAAGGTCATGATGCTCATGAAGGTCATGAATCACTGCATATTGTAAATCTGACCTCCTGCTCTCCTCTCAGAGGTGATTGACAGCTGATAAGAAGCAGCTGAATGTCTCAATATCACAAATAAAGAAACCACCAATCACATTTCAAAACAAATCGTCACGTGTTGAATATGAATTGTTCTGCAATGCAACGTTACATCATCTCTGGTGAACTATGAGCCTTCAGGAACACGGAGATCATCTGCTGATGGTTTATTGGAGGTTTCTTAGCAACGGACAGAAGAAAACTGGAGATTCAGAACAAACTATCTGTTAGATATCAGCTCAATTAACACTTTCAAAAGAAAGATAAAAACACATCTGTTTACTTCAGCCTTTAACTAGCTGCTCCTGAACTACCGCGCCTTTAAAATGCATAGTGTTTATTTTATATTTTAACTCTATTTGTGTTTAATTTGATGCATTTGATCTGTTCTCATGTATCTTCAATGTCTTTTCTATATTTTAAATGTTCCTTTATATCTGTTTATATACAGTGGGTACGGAAAGTATTCAGACCCCTTTAAAATTTTCACTCTTTGTTTCATTGCAGCCATTTGCTAAAATCAAAAAAGTTCACTTTATTTCTCATTAATGTACACTCAGCACCCCATCTTGACAGAAAAAAACAGAAATGTAGAAATTTGTGCAAATTTATTAAAAAAGAAAAACTGAACTATCACATGGTCATAAGTATTCAGACCCTTTGCTGTGACACTCATATTTAACTCACATGCTGTCCATTTCTTCTGATCCTCCTTGAGATGGTTCTACTCCTTCATTGGAGTCCAGCTGTGTTTAATTAAACTGATTGGACTTGATTAGGAAAGGCACACACCTGTCTATATAAGACCTTACAGCTCACAGTGCATGTCAGAGCAAATGAGAATCATGAGGTTGAAGGAACTGTCCAAGGAGCTCAGAGACAGAGTTGTGGCACGACACAGATCTGGCCAAGGTTACAAAATCATTTCTGTAGCACTCAAGGTTCCTAAGAGCACAGTGGCCTCCATAATCCTTAAATGGAAGGAGTTTGGGACGACCAGAACTCTTCATAGACCTGGCCGTCCAGCCAAACTGAGCAATCGTGGGAGAAGAGCCTTGGTGAGAGAGGTAAAGAAGAACCCAAAGATCACTGTGGCTGAGCTCCAGAGATGCAGTAGGGAGATGGGAGAAAGTTCCACAAAGTCAACTATCACTGCAGCCCTCCACCAGTCGGGGCTTTATGGCCGAGTGGCCCGACGGAAGCCTCTCCTCAGTGCAAGACATATGAAAGCCCGCATAGAGTTTGCCAAAAAACACATGAAGGACTCCCAGACTATGAGAAATAAGATTCTCTGGTCTGATGAGACCAAGACTGAACTTTTTGGCGTTAATTCTAAGCGGTATGTGTGGAGAAAACCAGGCACTGCTCATCACCTGCCCAATACAATCCCAACAGTGAAACATGGTGGTGGCAGCATCATGCTATGGGGGTGTTTTTCAGCTGCAGGGACAGGACGACTGGTTGCAATTGAAGGAAAGATGAATGCGGCCAAGTACAGAGATATCCTGGAAGAAAACCTCTTCCAGAGTGCTCTGGACCTCAGACTGGGCCGAAGGTTCACCTTCCAACAAGACAATGACCCTAAGCACACAGCTAAAATAACAAAGGAGTGGCTTCGGAACAACTCTGTGACCATTCTTGACTGGCCCAGCCAGAGCCCTGACCTAAACCCAATTGAGCATCTCTGGAGAGACCTGAAAATGGCTGTCCACCAACGTTCACCATCCAACCTGACGGAACTGGAGAGGATCTGCAAGGAAGAATGGCAGAAGATCCCCAAATCCAGGTGTGAAAAGCTTGTTGCATCATTCCCAAGAAGACTCATGGCTGTACGAGCTCAAAAGGGTGCTTCTACTCAATACTGAGCAAAGGGTCTGAATACTTATGATCATGTGATATTTCAGTTTTTCTTTTTTAATAAATTTGCACAAATTTCTACATTTCTGTTTTTTTCTGTCAAGATGGGGTGCTGAGTGTACATTAATGAGAAATAAAATGAACTTTTTTGATTTTAGCAAATGGCTGCAATGAAACAAAGAGTGAAAAATTTAAAGGGGTCTGAATACTTTCCGTACCCACTGTATATATATATTTATATATATATATATATGTTTACATATATAAATATATATATATATAAATATCTGTTTCTATGTGAAACACTGCAGGTGATTTTCTTACTGTGAAGCACTTTAATCTGCATTTCTTGTATGAAAGGTGCTCTACAAATAAAGTTTATCATTATTATTGTTATTATCATCATTAGTATTGTTATTATTATTATTGTTATTATTATTATCATTATTATTGTTATTATTATTGTTGTTATTATTGTTGTTGTTGTTATCATTATTGTTGTTGTTATTATTATAGTTGTTATCATTATTATTGTTGTTGTTATTGTTGTTGTTGTTATTATTATCATTATTGTTGTTGTTGTTATTATCATTATTGTTGTTGTTATTATTATTATCATTGTTATTATCATTATTATTGTTGTTGTTATTATCATTATTATTGTTGTTGCTGTTATTATCATTATTATTGTTGTTGTTATTGTTATTATCATTATTATTGTTGTTGTTATTATCATTATTATTGTTATTATCATTATTATTGTTATTATAATTATCATTATTATTATCATAATTATTATTGTTATTATCATTATTATTGTTATTATCATTATTATTGTTATTATCATTGTTATTATTATTATCATTTTTATTATTATTGTTATTATCATTAATATTGTTATTATCATTATTATTGTTATTATTATTATTATTGTTGTTGTTATCATTATTATTGTTGTTGTTATCATTGTTATCGTTATTATTATTATTGTTGTTGTTGTTATCATTGTTATTATTGTTGTTGTTATCATTATTGTTGTTATCATTATTATTGTTGTTGTTATCATTATTGTTGTTATCATTATTATTATTGTTGTTGTTATCATTATTGTTATTATCATTATTATTATTGTTGTTATTATTTTTATTATTGTTGTTGTTATTATCATTATTATTGTTGTTATTATCATTATTATTGTTGTTGTTATCATTATTATTATTGTTATTATCATTATTATTATTGTTGTTGTTATCATTATTATTATTATTGTTGTTGTTATCATTATTGTTGTTGTTATTATTGTTATCATTATTATTGTTGTTGTTGTTGTTATTATTATTATCATTATTATTATTGTTGTTGTTGTTATCATTATTGTTGTTGTTATCATTATTGTTGTTGTTATTATTGTTGTCATTATTATTATTGTTGTTGTTATCATTATTATTATTGTTATTATCATTATTATTATTGTTGTTGTTATCATTATTATTATTGTTGTTGTTGTTATCATTATTGTTGTTGTTATTATCATTATTATTGTTGTTATCATTATTGTTGTTGTTATTATCATTATTATTATTATTATTGTTATCATTATTATTATTGTTGTTGTTGTTATTATTATTAAATCAACACAACATCTCCGTGCTAACAGACATGCTGAGATGTAGCACGGTGCTAACCGGCTAATTAGATTAGCTCGTGTCCATTAAGAGACAACTGGTTGACAGTCAGTCGGGATTGAAGGAAAACATGACGACAATACGCCTTTATTATTATTATTATTATTGTTGTTGTTGTTATTAATATCTATGAACATGCTGTCGTGTTTGTATGAACAGGAGCGATCAGCTGACAGCGGAGCTAGCTGGCTACACATGCTAGCGCGTCCCCCGGCTGGAGGTGTTTGTCCTCTCAGTGTGTCCTCTCAGTGTGTCCTCTCAGTGTGTCCTCTCAGTGTGCACCCCGCTGGTCTGCTGAGGAACATCTTACCTGTTCGTGGCTGCTGCTTCGTGAGGATCTGCTGGAGCTAATGCAGCTAGCAGGCTAGTCGGCCAACGGTGACCGAAGAAGACCGAAGTTCAGTTTCACGACACGAAGAGACGAAGTAACGAAGTGGGACATCCCTCTGGAGGACAGCGGCATGTGTCCCAACACTACTGGTCCACGGAGGCCCCGGTGAAATGCTCCATCGCGGAGGACCGTGAGCTCTTCCAGTAGCACTCAGTAGCCGCTCCGCTAAACAGTGACGTGGAAAGGCTCTGCGCTCTCAACCTACCGTGATCGGTACAGCTGTGATTGACACGCTTCGAGACGTATCTCTCTGTGTCATATACGGCTTTAAGATACACGTGTGAATCAAATAATCACACTTTAAGTAATATTAGGGATTGTAATGTTTTTATAATGATATAAAATGACTAAAACAAGAACATTACTTGTGTTACAGAGAGATCAGGGCGGGACCAAAGTAGTAGTAGGGAAACAAGGTAGGTTGCGCTGCGTTGATGACGAAAGCAAGTCTGATTTCCATGGAGGAAGCCTCCTCAATGTAGTCCCACTGTGACGTCAGTCTGTCTTTATTTGTATATATTAAAACAAAAAAAGCCTAAAGCCTTATGATTCTGATCTGCATTTTATCTGTGCAGCATTATGATGTATTTTTCTGTCATTTTATTTTAAATCTTTTTCCCTTTCTCTGTTATCTTTCTTGAAACTATAATGCCAACAAATATGAAAATATTCTGAAACATTTGCACATTTTTAAGTTTTATTTTTTTAAGCTGAAATCTCTAATTTCCTGTAAACATTCTGGCCGTGCTGCAACACGCTGCTGTGATGTGTTCAGCTGCGTCTTATTTGCTGTAACTATCCTTGAGATGTGTCTGGAACTTCATAATTTACACTGCATGTCAAAAAACAAACACCAACACATGAACTCCAAGGAACTCTGTTGTAGGGACCTTTAATGTTCAGTTAAAATCAGTATAATTGAATTATAACTAAATTGAAGTGAACTCACTGTAGACCTCCAAAGGGTTGAGGTGAGCCTCACATCTGGGAGAGAGTTCATATCCTTTTTGAAAGCTTTGAGTTCTCCGAAGAGCACGATGGCCTCAATAATCATGAATAGGAATAAGTTTTCAAGGATAGGGAGACGGGTCAGAACCAAAACCTCCTCCAGACAGTCCAACACTCTGCTGGGGTTTTAAGGCAAAAAAAAGAAACTGGTGTTTCTCAACTGGTGGGTCATGACCTAAAAGTGGGGATGCACGGTTACAGCATGGGATGCCGTGTGCACCGTAGGCTTGGTGTTTAACTGGTTAAGTCGTTAAAAAGCACCGTTGCTAGGCAACACCAACGTGAACGGCGTCTAGAAGCCACAGAGGCTAACAGTTTATCAAGCTAACAGACACAGAGGGAAAAGATGAGGCCGTCGGGAAGGTCAACATGTTCTTCAGACGTAGGCTGTTATCTAAGTTATGACGACAAAACTCTACGTGAATAAAACTACAATATATCAGCTGAACATCCAACCAAACATGAACTTCCATGACCTCTGACCTTTCTGTAAACAAACACGTCACAACTGGTGAACTCGAGGCTGATAGAAAACTGAGTTGTGACGTGGTGAACACCACCAGGGGGCGCCGCTCATACGCACTCTTCTTGTGAATACGACAACATCTGAACGCAGCAAAAGTCCCCGAACTCCTCACCTCCTGTTGTCCAGGTTCCAGTCTGCTCAGAAGAAGAGTCATAAAAAAAAGGATGAAACCATGAACTTGTAAGCAGAAAGTCGAACGTCGAAAGGTTGTAAAAATGTAAAGCCGACGGTCCGATGGCCAGAAGCATTCATGTCTATGTTTGCTTTGTATTGGGTCGGTGGTCCAGGCTGCAGTCCAACGATATCTTATCTGTCTCTGTGGAGTCAAACCCATTTGCTCAATACACAGTACGGTTCTGTGTTTAAAGCAGGTACAATGTACCTGAGCCAGACCTCTGTTTGCTCTCTGCAAACTGTTTGATCACCTGTGGGATTTGTAATTGCAATACTTCATCTGCAAATATAGGCAAGTGATTTTTTTTTTCCATAGTAGCAGATACACGTGTGTCTCGAAGGCAATAACAGCACTTTGCTTTATATGTTTGTCGTGTACATATACATTTGTAATATTCTACCTACTAAAAAAAAAAACAGTACGTCTGTAAAACAAACACACAGACTGATTTACAGTAAATATCGCTGCCTAAAGAACCAACGTTACTCATCAAAGAAATAATAACTTTCTATGAAATTGTCTTTAATAACCCAGACTTTGTGTTGCATGTCCTCCTTCACACCCCCGGGTCTCCGTCCCGTCTCTGTTCAGCTGCACAGCAAACAACTGCATTTCTGTGGATTTCTAACTAAATCATCCCAACTAAAAATAAATGATATCAGTCTATTCATCATTAATTACAGAGAAGAAAATATGAGACATTCTTTCATTTACAACAGTTTCATTTTCACTCATTATGGAAAGATGGAGAAACCTGACTTTATCTAATATTTTATAATAATAATAATAATAATAAACATGTTGTATAAAAAGTGTTTTAAACCTGGAATATGCAGCAATCAGAGATTTATGTTGCTGACAGACCAGAACTTCCCCGCAAACCACAAACGGACATTTTCACATTCTGTGTGGAAGTTTTAGTCATTAAAAGTAAAGAGATGGTGCTTCTAAAAAATGTAGTTGGTAGTTTTTGATGTTTGATTGAACTTCAGAGAGATAAACCTGAATCAGGTCCACATCTGCTGAGTGTTTTTACTCATCAGGTAGTTTCTGAGTGTCTTGGAGAACTTGTTCTGTGGATTCAGGCTGACTGTGTGTCTTCGTGTGATCCCAGACGGACTCCATGATGTCGACATCAGGGCTCCACAAGCTTCAGGACTCCTTGTTCTTCATGTGGCAGTTCTGTATGACTCGGTGGGTTCGGCTGCTTCGTTCTGCAGCAGAATGAATGACCCGGTACTGCACGTCCCTCTGGAAGCCTCGAACACACCAACAGCTCCAGTTCACTAATGAGAGTTTAAATTAGCCACATAAGCCGCAAAGCAAAGATAATATCTCATCACATTTCTGGTATTGATTTTTTTCATTTGACAAAAATACATATTTAGATAAACAACTAAATGGGACTTACGGCCCTAAAGCCAGAACGACCGCTGTAATATTCCAGGAATCAACATGATTTTGAAGGAGTATGTGTGGCGGTTGTGTTCAGGGTCACATCTTGTCTCTGGGTATTGAGCGACTAGCTGCACAGTCAAATATGCAAACGTCTTTCATTTAGTTGCTGTGTTGTTGTTTTTTTAAACATTGCAATCGCTGAGAAGCATTGTGTCAATGTGGTCACAGGTGTAACAGAAAAACAAATACACCTGCATTTGATTTTTGGTCATTTTCATAGCAATCCTGCCGTGGTGGTCGGTTTTGCCGGCCTCTGGTTCCTCACTGTGTACACTCGTATCATATCTAACAGCTCACAGCTGTGTTAAGAATGTGTTAACACAAGTCAAACAAGTCTGATTAATAGGTCTCTTTGAATCAGGACAATTACGTCTCCGTACATTTCAATCTTCCAAGTCAAAGCACTGTCAGAGAAAAAAAGCAGCACCTTTGATTGCGTGTTGCTGCAGCATGTAAATCCTGCTTCTTCTCATGAGTGTAAATACATTGGCTGCCTGACTGTTGGTGTGTTTTTGAGGGAGACAGATAAAGGGACCGATTTGGGGTTCCCAGAGACAAAAGAGCCAATCATGTACCAGGAGCTGTGTGAAGTTGGAGAGTGCAACACCAGAACAACAACAACGGGTACTTTGCCTTTACTTTTAGATTTATTCAGAAGGCCTGGAGCTGGTAAAACTCCTCAGTCATGGACGATGTGTCCCACCCTCTTCACCATGTTCAGACCAACCATCATCCATCAGTGATGTCATCAACCATCAGTGATGTCATCGTTGGTTTGTGAACGTTATGAATCCTCCAGTTCAGATTCTGTCCGTCACCATCTTTGTTAGTTCGGAGCGGTTTGGAGCAGGAAGCGACCATATTTGGATGAGCTGGGGGAGGAGCCAGCGGTGGATCTGACAGATCTGATCGGAAACCTGACAATACTACGTCCCGCCCACCGATAGCTGTAACCTGACTGCACCACAGGCCTGTCAATCAAACAGACACGCCCCCAAAAACAGGTCTTCTTGAATCTTCTTTTCTAATGAATGAGGGATTATTTTCAGATGGACCTCCAGAAAACTAAGAAGAAGGAGTGACTTTAGCTAACAACACCGAGATAACTGATGGACACATTTTATTCACTTTGGATTTGATGAGAGAAGTTGAATGGGAGTCTATGGAGCCGGAGGCTTTTTGGAGCCGACCTCTAGTGGCACTCGCTGGTATTGAAGCTGAAGACACTTCTGGATCAGAACCATTTTACAGACCTGAAGCTACGAACTCTTTTATGAGGTCATGTGATGAGGTTCTAGTGCTACAGTGCTAGTATTGAGGTTGACCGGTTGGATAGAACAAACTCAACACTTTACCAACGAGACCAGGGTTGGAGTTTGTCAGAAAGTGACATGAATTACTTTAAAGAAACCTTTTTCGAACCACGTGGTTTTTCACGTCTGGCTGAGGTGAAACCCGACACTGAACCAGGCTCGTAGAGGACTGACAGGTGTTTGACTGGGTGGAGACTAAATGCTCCACTTATGGACACAGGAGGTCTTTACTGGCCGTGACCATCCAATTATCCATCCATCATCTAGTCCCACTTGATCCTGTAGAGGATCACAGAACAGCTTTAGCTGTGTGTGTGAGTGAGTGTGTGTGTGTGTGTGTGTGTGTGGGAGAGGGGGGAGGGGGGAGGGTGGGCACTAATCCATCACTTCCAACACACTTTATGTCTTTGCACTGTAGGAGGAGGTTGGACCACGTGGAGAAAAACCCACGCAGGTTTGAACCAACAACCTTCTTGTTGCTGACCAGGAAGCCACCATGACACCCAGCTGGTCACATCCTTCATCCTCTTTCTCTGAAGGATCAGGTGAGGAGTGGGACAGACAAACAGGAGACCCTAGAAAAATACTACTAATGAAATACATGTCCACAACTGGATCAGCTTTTAAAGTAACTGAGCACATGGTCGGTCGGTCAGTCGGTCAGTCTGTTGGTTGGTCGGTCGGTTGTCAGTCTGTCGGTCGGTCGGTCGGTTGTCAGTCTGTTGGTCGGTCAGTCAGTCGGTCAGTCGGTCGGTCAGTCAGTCGGTTGTCAGGCGGTCGGTCGGTCGGTCGGTTGGTTGGTCAGTCAGTCTGTCGGTCGGTCGGTTGTCAGGCGGTCAGTCGGTCGGTTGTCAGGCGGTCGGTTGTCAGTCTGTCGGTCGGTCAGTCGGTCGGTCAGTTGTCAGGCGGTCAGTTGTCAGTCTGTCGGTCGGTTGTCAGGCGGTCGGTCGGTCGGTCGGTCGGTCGGTCGGTCGGTCAGTTGTTAGTCGGTCAGTCTGTTGGTCGGTCGGTCAGTCGATTGTCAGTCGGTCGGTTGTCAGGCGGTCGGTTGTCAGTCTGTCTGTCTGTCTGTCGGTCGGTCGGTCGGTCGGTCGGTCGGTCGGTCGGTCGGTCGGGCGGTCGGTCGGTCGGTCTGTCGGTCGGTCGGGCGGTCGGTCGGTCGGTCGGTCAGTCGATTGTCAGTCGGTCGGTTGTCAGGCGGTCGGTTGTCAGTCTGTCTGTCTGTCTGTCTGTCGGTCGGTCGGTCGGTCAGTCAGTCAGTCAGTCGGTCGGTTGGTCGGTCGGTCGGTCGGTCGGTCGGTCGGTTGTCAGGCGGTCGGTTGTCAGTCTGTCGGTCGGTCAGTCAGTCAGTCAGTCAGTTGGTCGGTCGGTCAGTCAGTCGGTCGGTCAGTTGTCAGGCGGTTGGTTGTCAGTCTGTCGGTTGGTCGGTTGTCAGGCGGTTGGTTGTCAGTCTGTCGGTCTGTCGGTCGGTCGGTTGTCAGGCGGTCGGTTGTCAGTCTGTCGGTTGGTCGGTTGTCAGGCGGTCGGTTGTCAGTCTGTCGGTCTGTCGGTCGGTCGGTTGTCAGGCGGTCGGTTGTCAGTCTGTCGGTTGGTCAGTCAGTCGGTCGGTCGGTCAGTCGGTTGGTCGGTCGGTCGGTCGGTTGTCAGGCGGTCGGTTGTCAGGCGGTCGGTCGGTCGGGCGGTTGGTTGTCAGGCGGTCGGTCGGTCGGTCGGGCGGTCAACCGCTGACCACTGATGACTGCACTGTTTTCATCTCCTTATCTTTTACGGAGAGATTTTCTCAGCTCATCTCATCTAGGGCAACGACTCTCTTAAGTTTCCGGCTCAACCGACCAGTTCCTCAACACAACATAAACTTCTTCAGTTCACATGTTTGCTGCCAATCTGACATCGTTCAGTGATTGTAGAATATTTGTTAGACTGCTGCTTCAACTACTTTCAGTATTTCTAAAAGTATTTTTGATGAACTCCTAAACTGTAACTCTTCTGCAGCGAGCATGAATTTTGTTCTAACTTGCCAAATGACTTTTTCTCCCTCTCCAGGTGGCCTATAATCAGGCTTGTGTGACCACTATAAATAATAAGGCTACAGGCATGCAGGCTAGTGTGCTCTAAATCACTGTTTCAGGGTCAGATTGATCACAGGGACACCTGGTTTTATTTTGGATTAGATTTTGCTTGAACTTCGAAGTGAAATAAAAACACTGTAAAAAAATGTGAATTTGCTTTGACAAAAGAAAAGAAAAGTCTTCATCTTTGTGATTCACCTGTCAGGTAAATAAAAGAGGAGGAAGCCAGCAGCGGAAAGAGATGGAGAAAGTGGAGAGGCATCGGGAGGGGGGTGGAGGCGGGGGGGGGGGTGTCCGCACATCATTGTGTATGAATGTGTGCTCCATGTGTTGTAAAGAGTGAACGAGAGAGCGAAAGGGGCGGTCCTCCACAGTGGACCTGTCACACACAATATTTAGCATGAAGTCACCCCCCTCCACCCCCATCCCTCCCTCCCTGTGCTCGGTGCGGGGATCAGACCTCACTCCTCCGCAGCCTTCATGTCTGACAGCACCGAGAGGAAGAAGAAGAAGAAGAAGAAGGAAAACGGACTTTTTGTTGACGCGCCGGAGCCCTTTGTGTCCATGTCACCGGGAAACCTGCGGCCAGGACACCCAGCAGCCCTCCGCCAAGCTCTCCGCCGCTCCCCCGGATTAATTTAACCAGACCGGGACTCCATGTAAGTCAAACTAACCGCACCCCCCCCCCCCACCTCCCTCACCCCTTCTATCTTTTTTATCTCTCTTTGGTTGCAATGTGCAACTTTCTGTAACAACACAGCCGCGTATCCTCGATGTAAGGCAGGAAGAAGTGTTTCAGGGCCTCCGAGGAGAAGGACATGGACAGCAGGAGCGTCCTGTGGAGACATTAGACATTATAATGCTGATCAAAGTACAAATGTGTTACAGCTTCATCACACAGATCACGGTGATCAAAAAACAAACAAAACGTTTTTAAGTTCATAAATCAGAGAAGTTTTCGGGCCTCGCGGGTGTTAGTTGTGTGTTTGGCCATCACGGTGCTGCCGTCCCTCCGCGTGAGGCCCGGTGGTCCGGCCCGCTGAGGAGCTGCGTGGTGCAGCGCTTCCACGCGCCAAGAAAGTCTTTCACTGCTCCACGCGATCAGACTTCACTACCACGATTCAAAACTCCTGAGGTTTCTGAAAAATGTCGAAGCTGAGACGGACGTTGAGAAAATATTTGGGAGGACAAAAATATCTGGGATGTGGAGGGAATTGATGGGTGGCAGGTGGCTGCGGGCGCGAGACAGGAGACCACGGACACCAAACGGAGCTCCTCACCGGCCACCGGGCTCCACGCGCACGGACACAGTCACACACGGGCAGACGTCATTCTCACTTAATCTGGTCATATTTGCATCTACATTGATAACACATGGTCCCACAGTTTGACAACAACAACAACAACAACAACAACACAACCACCACTAACACAACAACAACATATAACAACGAAATAATAATAATAATAATAATAATAATAGCGGTGATAATAAAAACAACAATTATTATTATTATTATTATTACAATAATATTACTAGTCTGATATTAATCATATTAAATTATGGTCTAGTTACCAGCGTTTCTGAAGCTTTTAATGCGTCTCCCACTTTATTCTCAGGATGTATTTTTATTATAGATTTTTAACTTGATATTCTATTTTTTAAAGTAAAGGCCCATCTTGTTTTTCGTGAAGGCCCGCTGTTCGAGCCAGGCTGATGCATCATGGAGCCTCGAGCCTTTTCCACCTCACTTCTTCAAAATGACTAAATACATGTGAATAAAAATTAAACTTAAATTATTGTCACAACGACAAAATGAACAGAAGAGCTCATCAGGCGCCAGCTGCAACTCAAAAGTGCTGTTTAGCTCCGATGTTTTAATTCGTAATGTAAAAAGGTCTAATAGGCCTATTTTAATATTTGCACTAATGTTTTATTTACTAAATAATTTATGTTCGATTTTGATTTCCTGCTGTGATTTGTTTTAGGCCTATTATAAATTAGATCCTACTTTATATCAAAGGCCACTTTCCAGGATTACAGGGTTGGATTTCCTTCTGTTGGCCTTCAGTTTATTGCCTCCTTTGCATCTTTTCCGGGGTCAGAACATATGAAAATAAGATTTGTATAAAAGAAGTTGACGTTTGGCCTCAGGGCGCGATGTAAATATTTCGTTTAGTGGCGATCACCGTCCCCGGACGGTCTGTTTGTTTGTCAAATACCAGGATCTCTTTATTCATCTCAGAAAATCTGTAACATTTGTGTTTTTTTTTTTTGTAGATAAGACAATAACCTTAACTCACATAATTCCAGTCAAATAAATAAATGACTAGTACAAATTAAAAGTGTTTCTGGCAGACCTGGATGGGAAACTAAAATCACTGCAGCATATATATTTACATCCGACGTCGTGATAAGTGCCGTGTAGCCCATTTGTTCTTCAAAACCATTTGCTGCAGACAGAACTTAATTTAAACTGAAGTCAAATTATGTTTTTAAGATCGCATGTTCGCGTTAATACAATCAACAATCACTAGAATAGAAAATGTTAAGTTGGTTTAAAAACGCTGTCCTAATTTCTAATAATTAAATGGTTTGTTATAAATGGAAGAAGTTGTTTTACTCTTGTAAACTGAGCCAGATTAGTTGAATGTATTTTGATCAGCCGTAATAAATTGTTGATGCGGGAGGCTCCGTGTTAATCACTGCTGAGCAGCCAATTATCTGCCGGTGATTGTGCTGCAGGACTCCGCGGCCTCTCTCCCTCAATCATATGCAAATGGATGGAGAAGGGCACAAATTAACATCTACAAACATTGGACTGGAATTCCATCTGCCGCCTCTTCGAGGAGACCCTTAATAAGTTCTCAGACAGCAAAGTGACACACATCTTAATCAACTCTTAATCCCGAGAATTAATTCTTCACGCGTTTATGAATAATTCCCGCGGTAATGTCTGCAGTCCGTGGAAACGCAAGCAGTCCACCAGATGGACCCGCAATCTCCCGAAAAATGAGAGGATTTTTGCTTGTATTATTATGGTTTATTATTATCACCAGATATATATTTTAATGAGATCGGTGTCACCGGCGACTGCTTATGCAAAGCGCTCCGACTTATGCAAACCGGAGAGTCTCATCTCACTGTTGATTTGCGTTCATTTCCGAACAGGAGTCTGTGAGCAGCATTAAGAGTCCACACACGGTCCCACCGGACGGTTTCAGCGGGACTTCAACAGCGTGTCAGCGGAACAGCCAATCAGATCAGCTGCATTTATGATGATTATATTAATGTATACATTTGATTGAGGAGTCAGCTGACAGGAAGCTGGTTGACCTCAGGAGAAGTCAGCATCAACTCTCCACAGATCATCAGTGACTGGCAGCTATGAGGCCGCTTGTTAGCTCAGTGAGAGCTTGTTGGCCATGTTGAGCTGGGGCGGGGGGAGGGGGGTCTTGGTTTTGGAAATATAATCATGCCATGTGTATGTGTGTGTGTGTGTGTGTACTGACACCTTGTTCTGGACAAAATGACTGGCTTGCCCCCCCTCCCCCCGTCCGCCTCTCAGCACCGTGTTGACACCGAGCCGTCTGTCCATCCATCACTGCCAGAGCGGATATAGTCGGCCGGACTGGCTCACATTCACATTAATATTTGGGACCAAAATACTGGACGGAGCAGAGTGAAGGACAGCTGCTGGTCAGGCGGGTCCTGACTCAACCAGGCATTTACATTTAAAACAGAGAAACGGCTCCACTCAAAGGTAAACACACATCTCTTCGCTTTTCTTTTTCCTTCCAGTTAAGCAGCTGGCTGTGTGCTGAGTGAGTCTCTGGCTGTACACGTGTGCTCCGTTAAACTCTCCACAAAGTAAAACCTCTGTTTTTTTACCTTTAAAAAGGTCAAAAGAAGCCGCCGGTGATGTGAGAGCGTGTTGTTGGTTCCTTTAATCTGCGCGGTTCAGGTGATGAGCAGAGCACGGCTCACTGAAATGTCACATCAGACCTGTTGGAAACATTCAAACACAAAATGAGACATTTTAATATCGAGGACTTTTCTTCAAACACAGATGAGGTGCACGTTCTCCTGCTGCCGTTGTATGATCCAACAACACGCAGATTATTTACTATTATCACTTTAAAAGATGAAAAAATACAACATCTGCAGTTATGAGCGGGAGGAAAAGTGAGGAGTTAATGTTTCCTCTGGAGGCCGTCCTGCCTCTTCTTCCCGGGATGCAGAGATCCTGCGGCCGGCGGCACAATACTCATCTTCCTCCTGTAATCTGTGGTGAAACGCTGCGATCATTCTCACGATGCTCAACACAAAACACATGCAAGTCCTCCTCTAAAGGCTTCAGCATGTGCGTTTAAGGGTTGTTTGTCTGGTGAAACAAGAAGTGTTCGATGGAGGAAAATGTAGATTCCCCTCTCAGATGTCACAGATATTCAGTAAGGCGCTAAACCTTTAATCAGAATATGCAGGTTGGCAGTAAGCTGCTTTGTCAGAGTGACGCGATGCTCAGTGAGGTCACGGGGAGTTTAAAGGACAACTGGAGACATCGTGCACTTTTCTGTTTTCTTCTGCCAAATTCAAATCAGTGCAGTCAGTGAAACCAACAGCATGTAGAGCTCTGAGGACAACACAGATGTTAGGTTTTAAAATGATGACAACTCTGCAAGTATGAAGTTCATTTGGGCCTTTTATAGTTTAAAAATCCATTTTTTCAAGGACTCAAATGTGTTTAACAATCACGGTACTTTAATCACTTGGTTGTAAAGTTAAAATCAGTTGAGTTTTATTATGTTCTGAGGTGGAAGTTTCTCAAATGTCTTTTTACATGAAACTATAAAGTATATTCAGTTGCCTTCATTGGCCTGATGTTTGTGATGCGTGTTACAGGCTTGGTCTCTGATCTCTTCAGGAACACTGTGATTTATTCACATACAACATCAAAAAAAACAGTCGGCAAAACAAGGAAAAGAAGACCGGAGATGGCCGTCTCTGTAGAACGGCTTTAAAACAAGACAGAGTAGCACGTATGAATAGAAATATTATAGCAGGAACATCTGTGCTTCCTCGGTTTTATATTCCTGAAGGAGTCTTTCACATCAAGTTTGGACTTTTGCTCGAGTCTTCAACACATCTGTAGATAATCTGAAGAGCTCTACATTTTTACATCGGTTATAAACGGATGGCTTTAAAGTAAATTAGAATATGATATATTTTAAAATACATATATAATAAATGGGTTTAATTTATATCCTGATCCATGAAGTAATAATTAATACATGCTGCATGTTATTGATGGCATCAGCTTGTTCTGAAGTCTGTCAGCTGTACGAGTCGAGGAACTGATTAGAGGAGGAGAAAGGTTCACTGATGTCAAACAGCAGGTGTGTGTGTGTGTGTGTGTGTGTGAGGGTGTGAGAGGGTGTGTGTGTGTGTGTGTGTGTGTGTGTGTGTGAGGGTGTGTGTGTGTGTGTGTGTGTGTGTGTGAGAGGGTGTGTGTGTGTGTGTGTGTGTGTGTGTGTGTGTGTGTGTGTGTGTGTGTGTGTGTGTGTGTGTGTGTGTGTGTGTGTGTGTGTGTGTGTGTGTGTGTGTGTGTGTGTGTGTGTGTGTGTGTGTGTGTGTGAGAGTGTGTGTGTGTGTGTGTGTGTGTGTGTGTGTGTGTGTGTGTGTGTGTGTGTGTGTGTGTGTGTGTGTGTGTGTGTGTGTGTGTGTGTGTGTGTGTGTGTGTGTGTGTGTGTGTGTGTGTGTGTGTGTGTGTGTGTGTGTGTGTGTGTGTGTGTGTGTGTGTGTGTGTGTGTGTGTGTGTGTGTGTGTGTGTGTGTGTGTGTGTGTGTGTGTGTGTGTGTGTGTGTGTGTGTGTGTGTGTGTGTGTGTGTGTGTGGGTGTGTGTGTGAGAGGGTGTGTGTGTGTGAGGGTGTGAGAGGTGTGTGTGTGTGTGTGTGTGTGTGTGTGTGTGTGTGTGTGTGTGTGTGTGTGGGTGTGTGTGTGAGAGTGTGTGTGTGTGTGTGAGGGTGAGAGAGAGTGTGTGTGTGTGTGTGTGTGTGTGTGTGTGTGTGTGTGTGTGTGTGTGTGTGTGTGTGTGTGTGTGTGTGTGAGGGGTGTGTGTGTGTGAGAGGGTGTGTGTGTGTGTGTGTGTGTGTGTGAGGGGTGTCACCATGCCTCTGAGGCTTCAGATCTAAGTCTCATGTGACTGGCACACAAAGGGCTGGCAGGGTGGCAAACAGAGCAAGGAAACACTCAGGATGGGGGGGGGGGCTCATTTTCCAAGGGGGGTGGGGGGTAGAGAGAGGGGGGGGTGACAAATACGCCTTCCCCTGAAAATCTAAATGTGCTGCTTCTAAGTATAAAGCTGGTAACCGCACCGCTGACAGCACACTGAGAGGCCGGCAGCATCCGAAGCGTCAACAGGAGGAGGACGTGTCTCTAAACCTGCGATGACATGCAACCATTGTGTCCTGCAGCAGCCTGAAGACTTCTCTCACCCTCTCAACTCCGGCTTTTAGCCGCTGACGTCCTGGGAAATCCAGAGTCAATAGTAGCGGGTAAACACGGTGTTCAGAGCGGCTGCTTTGTTCCTTTTATTCTGCGTCTCTGCTTTCATTAATGCTCCGGCTCTCTGGCAGCAGCAGACAGCTGAAGGTTGTAATAATTCAGTCACGGAGGACGTCATCGGGCCGTTAGTGTCCTTCCTGCATCCTCGACTGTCACCGACAATCAGCACCTCATTTTTAATCAAACACATTCTGTCATATTTTGACTTTATTCAGGAGTGAAGCCATAAATCATCCCAAATCTCCCCCTGCCTGGACCGTGTGTGTGTGTGTGTGTGTGTGTGTGTGTGTGTGTGTGTGTGTGTGTGTGTGTGTGTGTGTGTGTGTGTGTGTGTGTGTGTGTGTGTGTGTGTGTGTGTGTGTGTGTGTGTGTGTGTGTGTGTGTCTGTCCTCCCACCCCAACATATTCTAGGTGTTAACTGCTCTCAGATAAATAAACGGACAACTATTTCTGGGCCTCCATGGAGCAGCACCTCGACCTCGCTGGCTGGAGTTTGGTTTGGAAATGTTGCAGCTCGACCTCTGTTGCTCTCCGCGGCTCAATATAGCCGACGGAGGGCACGTCTCCTTATAACTGCTGATGTCAGCCTCCTATAAAGGGGATCAGACCACAACCACAACCATGAGTGAATGGAAAGATCGAAGGGAAGATGGAAACACAATACACACATTTAACAAACACACACATCAAACACGGTCCGTACTGATTTAAATAGATAGTTTCACCGGTAAGAGAAAAGAGACAGAAATCTGTTTCCATCCACTGATCTTCAAACCAACTGAAGATTTACAGACGATAAGAAAACACAGTGCGTTGAATTTGACTTCACTTCACTTTGTTTCTCAGAAGGACTTTATGATGGATTTCACTGTATTTGCATCGTTACTAAAAAGCTTTTCTGTTCTGTTTGTGTTTGTAGGAAAATTCTTTTAAATCCAGAAAACACAGATCAGAGGTGTCTGAACTGTTTTATTTTATAGTGTCTACACAAAAGATCTGCTCTGTGTTAGATGATAGAATCTATATTTGTTTCACATTAATGTGGATTATAGGAGCTGCACATGTGAGGACGTGTCCTGTAATAACGCCTGCTGTGTTGGAGAATAAACGTTATAATTAGTTCACTTTTTAAACAGAATATAACACAATGAATATTCATCTAAAATAAATTGGGCTGCAAGGTGACAGAACAAATAATAAAACAATGATTTTTATTTCCCTCATTGAGTCACAGAAATATCTTAAGGGAGTAAATAATAATAATATTATAGAATAGACAACATGATGATGTAAACACTCTTATTATGATGTAATTTACGGGTAAATAATGATTATAGAAGTGATAAAGTTGTGCTTCAGGGATACATTTTTATAATGATTAATACATTTTTATAATGATTAAAACATTTTTATAATGATTAAAACATTTTTATAATGATTAAAACATGTTTATAATGATTAAAACATGTTTATAATGATTAAAACATTTTTATAATGTTTGATACATTGTTTTAATGTTTGATACATTATTATAATGATAGATAAATATTAAATGTGTTCATTTTTCTTTTTATTGTGAAGGACTTGAGGCGGTATTTAAATCTTTACCTGATGATGTCAGTGTTTGGAAGAAGCCTAACGTGTGTGTGTCTGTCCGTGTGTGTGTGTGTGTGTGTGTGTGTGTGTGTGTGTGTGTGTGTGTGTGTGTGTGTGTGTGTGTGTGTGTGTGTGTCCACAGAGCCTGGTCATGGATTTTAACCTGCTCACGGACAGCGAGGCCCGCAGCCCGGCGCTGTCGCTCTCCGACTCCGGGACCCCGCAGCACGACCCGGGATGTAAAGGCCAGGACACCAGCGGTCAGTGGCACCGACACACCGACACACCGTACAGCAGCAGTCCGACCGGTCCGCCACTGGATCAGCAAAAAAAAAAAATCACCTGGAAGACTAAAGAAAACGCGCCAAAATAAATAAATATAAAATTATACAATTATCTTTAAAAGTAAATCAAACGCGCCAAAATAAATAAATACATAATAATACAATTTGGGAGAAAGTTAACGTTTGGCCTACATAAATTCTGTCCACGCAGAAATGAGGGTTTAGCCTAATTGGCTACTTGATAATGACACTACTACTACTACTACTAATAATAATAGTAATAATAGTAATAATGGATTAATATGATCAATGTGGATGCTAATTTAACCTGAAACAAACAGCATGCTAAAACGGTGTTTTCTTCAGAGGCTGCAGGGCTGCAGGGCTGCAGGCCGGTAGGAAGTCAGTGTCCATCAGGGCTCACACTTCTGTTTCATCTGCTGGGTGAGTCTCTGCAGCCTCCTGCTCAGCCGATGGATCTAATCAAATCAACTCAATTCACTTTGAATATGAAAAGTAATTGCAAAAGAGCGAAACGTATTTCTTCAGAGTGCGTCGGAGTCCAGCGCACTTTAACACCGAGAAACTTCGTATTTAGCACGATTCATCCGATAATCTAGGAAATGCATTCTTTATTTAAAGGCTATTTCATAATCTAAAATCAAAGGAAAGAATAGTGACGTAAACTCTTAACCTACTTGAGATAATTCGATGACGCTGAGACTGGCAGACTAAATATCGTGTTTGGAAGTTGGTTAATACATTTTGATTTAAAGACAGAAACTCGAGCTTCTTCCTGTTTTCAGCATCATCTCACGGCCTTCATCAGGACGCAGCACGCCTAAAACTTTGGTCACGTGATCGATCATACACTGCTCGGCCTGTGCATTCATGTGAAGGCCTGCTGTTGAGTAGTGACATCATCAAAGCAGACAGATGTCACGTGACAGAAACGGTCCAGTTCAGGTCTGGTTCTGAAAGAACCGCTTTTATTCTGTTCGGCTGCAAGTCTTCTGGCTGGATTTCCTCCATCGTCTGAATCCTCCACCTGTCTGCCTGCTGCTGTGTGAGTGTGTGTTCCTGAGTGTGTGTTCCTGAGTGTGTGTTCCTGAGTGTGTACTGTGTATGGTTCTGGTATCTCCAGAGATATGTGGTGTAAAAGATCTGCAGCAGCCTTCGTTCTTCTTCCTAAAGGGAATGCATGTTTTGTCCTCTGATGGGACCTGTGGATTTTTCTGCCTAATCGTCAGACTGATTCTATTAAAACCGTCTTCCCTGACACGTACGGTTCATGTGTTTGCATTGATAGCAGGCTTTTATTTTGTAGGTAAACCCATAATACAAAGGGGTGGGCCTTCATTCGCATTAATTAAATCATTCAGAGAGATTTGATACTTCTGTGGAGACCTAAATCTGATTTACATGTTTTATAAATCCAATGTATTTATTCACTAAAAGCCTGATGATTTACAATATTAGAAATTACAAATAAAACTCAAATGTTATTAAAAGAAAAATGTGGCATTTGCAATTAAAAAACAACACGGTACTATAAAGTGCTTTAAACAGCTAAACATGTATTTTATAAGATAACTTCAGTATTTTTGGACCTAATACGTTTAAAGTTGGCTACTTGTAGGTCAGAGAAATAAGGAATCATTTCAAGTTTCATGATTTCTCCAATAAAATTTCATTGCTGAGAAATTGTGCAAATTTGAAGTGATTTGTTCATAAAAAAATGTTGTTTTTGAGCGGATGGGGTTTCATGGTGGCACGTTGTAACGTCAGTGTTTGAACAGTGCTGGCTAATAATGACAGACACCGTTTGTATGAAAAGGATTACTGCACAGCTTTCTACTGGTCCTGGATTCTGCCTTTTTAAAATTTGTGTTTTTAATAATTAGCATCACAAATACATTTCTTACACTTTGTTCTCCATAAAAACCTTAAATCTCGACAGCATTGTTGTGAGGGGGAATAAAGCCGACACACCTGACCACACCCTGCTGATGCCACTCGCCGGAGGCACACGCCAACGACTGAACCGCTGAATGACTGAATGACCTGAGTTCGTTCTATTATAGTAAACTTCTGGGGAATAAAAGCAGCTCCTGTAAAACCTGACTTTGCCTTGATCTCAGCGAGCATGTGTAGCAGACGGCTGCCGAGAGCTCTCATCTGCTCAAATATAGATTTGATAGTCCGTTTGCAGACTTTGAGTTTTTTAATTTTATTTCTGTTAATATATATTCAGATTTTTCCACACGTTGAAAAGTGATTTGGTTAAAAGCCCGCTGAGGTTGTTGTCCAGATTAAAGCCCTTTGAGACGCTGACCTGGAACGACTCATGTCATGTCGGCACATTATCAGTCAGATTGCTCCTATTGTTGGCGGGCGCGTCACTAAGGAGGGCTGCCCTTTCCTCTGTAAAGACCTGAGCCTTAAGTGACAGCTCAGCCAGTGTCAGTTTACTGCCAGGACAACAGCCTCAGCTCGCTCCTTATTGGTTTTTCTGCTGGCCTTGTGGAGCCTCCTTTTAAAGCCAGCTGATCATTTCGAAGTGCTCCCGGAGAGCTAAGCCCTCCTCAAACAGAACCCAACCTGCCCCAGTCACAAAAGCCTGATTCGCAGGATTAGCTGGCCAACTAATTTCGCTGCTTTCTGTGAGGTCCTCAAATTGCAGGAGTCAGATGTGGCAGCGAGGAGCCCCGGCAGACACAACATGGATGTGTGGTCCTTTAAGCTGGCGGCGCTGGGGGCCAAAAGCACTCATCGCTGCTGCTGCGCGTCTTTCAACCTCCTGCAGTGTTTGCAGTCGTTCTTTGTCGGCGACGTCACACACGTCTGCTCGTCGTTCCACCGCCGGGAGATGAAGGGATTTCTGATGACACTTGATCTGCTAATATTGTCCAGTCAGCATCCGCTATGATGGGATGGCGGTGGTCTGATCCACGGCGAAAGGTGTCGTAATAATGTGCACATATAAAGTGTAGGTCAGTGCCTGGTTCCAATAATACAAAATACTTGTTATATTTTGGTGCATTTGTGTCCCACATTATTCTGATCATCAGTTAAAGTGACATCAGACTGTAAACTTCTTAGAGGAAAGACTGTCCTTCTAATTACAGCAACATTTTACATAATCATAAAATATGGAAAAGTGTCCGATAATACATTTCCATTTATATTTCCTCTGGATTAAATAGATTATTTTTAATTATTAAGTTCTCTGAAATCACCACGACAACCATCATAAACCTCCTTTACAAGATGGAAGTAAATTCGAATACAAATACAGTTCAAAATGTTGAGTTGTATTTAAATATTTACATTTAACAAAGCTTTATACACACACTAAACTTTAGTGAAAAATTCTACATCATAATTACATTTATTCAACAGCAGGTACTTTGTAGACAAATGCACTTAGTGAATTACTAATGAAATATGTATTTATGATGACTAAACCAAACCACTAAATGGACAAACTGGCTCCACCAGCTACAACGTTAAACATTTGGTTTACATAATAATTACTGTATTTGTAATAATCCAGTAATGTTGAATATAGTAGTGATATTATTTATGATAAATTAACTTTTTGCAGATGATGCTTTTATTTAGGAGCGAAGCATTTTTTTTTTTTTTTAGAAATTAGAATAAAAAGAAGTGTTTCTGTAAAAATATATTTTTTTACTTAAAACTTATTTAAGAAAATATTGGAGAAATAAACAACGGACGGATGAGCAGCATATTTCAGTATTCAATTCATTTAAATTTGATTTATATCACACCAAATCACAACACAGGTTATTTCATGGCACTTAACACATTAAAGTCTTTACAGTAAGACTTTACAACATTATACAGAGAAACCAACAATTCAACAATTCAACAATTCAACAATTCATCAATTTAACAATTCATCAATTCAACAATTCATCAATTTAACAATTCATCAATTCAACAATTCAACAATTCATCAATTCATCAATTCAACAATTCAACAATTCATCAATTCATCAATTCAACAATTCATCAATTCAACAATTCATCAATTCATCAATTCAACAATTCAACAATTCATCAATTCATCAATTCAACAACTCAACAATTCAACAATTCATCAATTCAACAATTCAACAATTCAACAATTCAACAATTCATCAATTCATCAATTCATCAATTCAACAATTCAACAATTCCCACATAAACTAGGAGGGAAAAACTCCCGTTTCAGTTTGTACCTGAAAACAACTCATTTCTTCCATTTTTAATATTGACCAGTATATGAAAACCAGCCGCAGGGTTACAGCTCATTGTCGGACAGGAAGTCACTTAACTTACATGTACACCATTTCTTCTCATTTTCACTTACTGGTGGTATATGACATGGCCTATATCTTCCAATGGCCCCGTGAGGGATGCAGGTTATACTACTTAGATGCAATTATGAGGATGATGAAAGGTCATTAAAAGTTACTGTGGGCTTGAGTAGCTTGTTGCTGAGCTTTTGAATGCATGTCTTGGTTCTTCTGTCGGTGGAGTTTCACCAGTTGTCATCTATCTTATTATCACCTCAGCATGGAAACTGTTTTCATCAAACTACGATCATGAAGCTGCAGACTGAACTCAGCGGTCCAGCCTGCCGTCCATCTTCCTCTCAGCGTCCTCATCGCTACTTTTTTTTCATGTGTGTCTGCAGACACAGAGAAATCCCACCAGAACCAGCTGGATGAGTCCAGCGCGGAGGACGGTTCTCTGAAGAAGAAGCAGCGGCGGCAGAGGACTCACTTCACCAGCCAGCAGCTGCAGGAGCTGGAGGCCACGTTCCAGAGGAACCGCTACCCGGACATGAGCACCAGGGAGGAGATCGCGGTGTGGACCAACCTCACGGAGGCGCGGGTCAGGGTGGGTACTCGCTCCGCCGGCTCCACCGGCAGTAGGGATGCTCCTTTTGTTCCATGTTTTCAGTGATGTGGTCCGAGGCATGCTAACCCACGAGCTGTCGTATCCAGTTCAAATGAAGGAACATGGTTACATGCAGATAATCCAAAAATGATGTGCGTCTCTGTTTGTTGTGTCAATCTAACACTCTGCAAAGACACGTTTCTGCTGCTCAGATTATGACTCCTGAAGATCTTCCTCCTTCTCCTCAGAGTGAATCTCGTCCTGGTCGACACTTTTTATTTTGGACACCAGTTTTTGCCGGCACAGTCCAAACTTTTAGAGCTGGCTTAAACTTTACGTGAAAGAAAATGCAACCATCTTGATTGACCTGGAGTCTGTCTGCAGCGTAGAGTCAACTCAGAGAGCTCAGGTAAACAGAAGGTGGTAGGAACAGCAGTAATCCTCTACGCCCTTTGAGTCCATTTATAAAAATGATTTTGCTCATTATTTAATATCCTATCTTTAAATATAACAGTGACAGCAGCAGATCCTGTTTTATCTTTTAACTGAAGGAACATACAGGCGGTCGGTTCTTCTGCGTTCTCTGAAATATAATCCAGCAAAGATGCTGCACTGGCCAATCACATACAAGACATGACATCTCTGGTAGCTCACTATGAAATATGATGCTGTTTGACTCAATCATCATTAACTATAATAAAACAGAGTTGTAATGTCCTGCCGGGGAGTATTTCAAACCCTTTTGCTGTTTTGGTGATTTTTAATCTGTTACTCCAGTTTGACTTCCTGGCTGCCATGTTGGTACCTTAAAGCTGGAACTTGTAGGAGTGAAATCCCATCTTGTAATACCACTTGGTACATTAGGGGGCAGTAGTGAGGCAGTCTGCCCTTTGTTCAGTGTTGAACCAATCAGATCCTCTGACTGACAGTGTTGGATGAGTTCTTGATGTTTATGAGGATTACGGATCAGAATAAAACACCAGCTCTCAGAGTTTCTACAGTTTGGTAGATTTACATATTCTTCTCCTGCTGTTAGTTCATGTTTTATTTTTTTTTATAACTGATGATCAAGTTAGCCTCTTGTTTATGTTGTAGCTTGTTTATCTCCTTTTTTAAGAAGACCTTCGTAGCAAGAAACGAGCCTCTTAATAAGCATAAAATATTTTTTGTACAGTTTGTGTTGACATTAGCTGAACGAATATCAATCTGTATTAAATTGTCCAAACAATGTCAGAGCACCTGGTTTGTCTGCTTAATAAAATGGCTTCAGTTGGTTGATAGCTATGACGAGCTGATCTGAACCTCGTATCAACTAGCAGCAAACTAAACATATTAATATTGACAGTGATGTTAGACAGAGGAGTGCTGTGTAAGATTTACAGCTTACTGTTAGGTGTCTTTATCAGGCCATCGCTACGTAGCTATCGTTAGCATTAACAGCAGAAACATAACGAGTTCAGCATACAACTTTATTCTTTTACTCGCCAGGAGTTGTTTCTCCATCGTTGTGTTTACTGGTCCATTCATCTTCATTAAAAGTTAGAAAAAAAAACATCTTTTCTGGACTCGAGGCTTCAGTGACTCACTGTACCATCTAGTGGTGCGAAGTGGAATTACAAGACAGGACTGGCAGGCACTAGCTGGCTGGCATGCTAATTTCATGGCTTTTTCTGCAACACAATACTCTGAAAAAACATCAACATGTCTGTTTGTACACATCCTGTTCATAGGTTCAGACAGTTTTTGAATATTTAGATTTGAACATCTTACAGATTGCCCCTTTAAACGTCACCGGTCATCCTCGCTCTTTTACACAGCTTCATTTCTGTCTGTTCTCCTTCTTCTTCTGAACACTTGTGAAATGTGGCGTGCGATTAACTTTAAATCCCGACAAAACAAACTTCCCTCTCGGCCCTCCGACTCGCTTTTTGCAGGAATTTGAACTGCATCTCATTTTGTTCCTCCATCTGCAGAGACGTGATGGAAACTTTGTCCGAGGAAAGTTGTTCGTGCTGAACTGTAGGTTGGATGTGAGGTAATAAATACGATTACAGCTTTAAGGGATGAAGATCTGTGGTCATGTCGGTTTCATTCAGGTTAAAACAATACAAGAAAGCTGCCAGTGCTGTTGAGGGTCAGATGTTTTCTGGAGTTCAGCGCAGCGACCCTCCGTGTTAAAGGTGCAGCGGTTCGCTCATCATTGTTGCTAGGCAACAGGACGACACTGACGGGGACAATACCATCGCTGGCTCGCCCGGCGAGTAACGAATCAAATAAATGTTGGCTGGATGAAAGGTCACATAGCGCGCACTCTTGGTTGTTATTTTGAAAGGACAACAGACTGCACAATGTCTCGCTCCTAATCAGCGGCCCTCCTGAACCCTGCACGCCCCGAACACTAAACCTGTCAGCTGTTAAGCTCCCAATCACATGACTCGTCATGTGATCCATCAGGGAGCTGAGTTTCAGTGTGACGGACATGTTGATAACACCGGGTGTGGGGGGCCTCGTGTGTGACTTCCTTTTTACATATCTATCACTGCTTTGAGCTAACCGCTAACATCAGCATGCTAACATGCTACCATATTAATGGACGGCAGGTCATGTGTTTAACTAAGATTGGATCGAACGGAGAATCGCCCCAAAGATTCACTCATCTCCACTGATTTTGGTCATTTAGATTAACTATGTATGCCAGTATTTTTCTTTTTGCACCTCTAAAGCTGAATATATCAACCAAGCTGAGTCCTGAATAATTAGCTCATTATTTGGCACAATTTTGTTAAAACTGACTCTGTGTCAGACTCTAATTTTAAAACTTGTATTATTTTATTTGACTGGCCTCATGTGGTCTATATTTCCCAAACAAATCTGTTTAATAATATTACCAACAACTAAGACATGTTAAAGTTTGTTTCAGCTCTTGAGGTTTTGGTTGTTGAGCTTGATAATAATAATAATACTAATTATTACTGTTGATAGTAGCAGCAGGGTTCATGTTCAGGCGTTTAGTACGGGACCAAAGCTAATCATTGCCCAGGAGCTTCTTAAAGCGATAGTGTGAGCAGGAGCACAGCCGAGGCTGAAGGGATGAAATAGTCATTTTATGGCAATACAATGATCAGTTTTCTGCATGTTTCAGTTTGACTCAAAGGATTTTAATGTCACAACGATTGAAGAAAAGTCGTTTTGTCTGTCAGTCGTCATCCTGGTTGCTTCTGACCCGCTGCTCCGCGTATTAAAACCAGAACCACTCTGCACGCCAGTGTTTCATCCATTCGTAGCACAACTGCAGCATGTTCATGGCACAATTCACAAATGCACAAACACATACTCGTGTTTTCTTTTCATTTTTGGGATATCACGCAGATTTCTGCGAGCTGCTCCTCTCTGAGCAACTCAGAGTTCAGAAAGACTTCTCTGAGCGAGACGCATGTTTCGGTTCAGGGATCCTGAACTTAAACCTGCGGCGACGTCAGAAGATTGTACAACGAGGCCGGCCTGCAGGTCCTTTGTGGTCTTTTTAGGGGATTTAGGCATTTCAATGGCAGGGCTCATCTCCCCGAGGAAGAAATACCGGACCGGTCTCACCGTCTGGTGGGTCACTGCTCAGAGTTTCAGCAGTTTGGGCAAATGTTTGTTTCAATGTGGTTTTAAATTGATCTTTGAACATTTGTTTTGTTAGAATTGACATCATCATGCTGCCGTTAGTAAGCAGGTGTTTGTTCCTTTGACTGATGGTTGTAAAGTTGGATTGTATGAACCCAGTAGGACATAGTTTAAAGAATGTCAATGGGTTCAGCATGTAATTGATATCATCGTTTAGCCACAGATAAACCTCACGTCGGCGGCCTCGTCAATGTTTTTCAGAACAGTGTGTGTTGTCATTAGCTGCACTAAAGACCCGTTTGGACCCGACCAGGCCAGAATCCTCCACCAGGTTTGATTACAGAAATTTGCTTCAGTTTGGTAGAAAGGTGATCGAGCTCGTCACATACAGCTTTTCTAACTGGTCTGAACTGTGGATCCACAAACTGTCAGTTAAACTGTACGCAGGTGAACTCCTCATGAAGACTGAGCTCTCCAACACAACTTTTACAATCAGAGCTCCACCCACTTTTACAATCAGAGCTCCACCCACTTTTACAATCAGAGCTCCACCCACTTTTACAATCAATGCTGTGGTGCATTTTCTGAGCACGTTGTGGTCTGCGTTTCTTCTCGGGCGTCCTCACAGACGACATGGAAACGTAGCTGCAGACAAGGTGATGAACAACCTCGACCTTCAGCCTCTTCCACGAACCTTCAGACAACATTGCCTCTGAGTCACAGTGAAGATTAGGTAGCTGGTGTCCTCCGGCGTGGGGCTTCCCCTGCTGTCACTGGGCAGGATGGAAAAGTCACGCAGGCACTTTGTGCTCATATTAATGGTCAACAGCATTCTGTTACTGGAATAACAGAGGGTTGGGTGATGCACGGCATGCACGGCGAGGAGGAAAAGAGGTGGCTAAGTATCGACACAAGAAGGGCCTGTAAACGTTTTACGAGGATTAAAGAGATAAAAAAAATCTGATACCAAATGATTTTGATGTAATACAAATACATGAGTGTTAACAGATGACCAGGAGGCTTCTGTCATGCCGTGTTTCTGCCCTCATGTGTCCAATTCAGAGCAAAAGTTTGCACAGAACTTTGTCTACAGAGGAACATTTTATATTTCTGAAAAGCCCCAATTTAGATTTTCCACTCAAGCTTTAATCCACTTCATATCCTCCAAATATAGGACCATAAAATGACAAATCTGAAGATTGCCCTTCCCTGACATTTCTTTCATTGGGATCTCACTATTCAAATAAGTGAATGATTAGTTTTAATAAGCCCTGCCTAATATGACTGTTTGAGGATAGACTTTAACGCACTTTCTGGGATCATTATATCTTCCAAAAACTCTCGATACATGTGCACACAATATTAGTGGAAGTATCTGAAGGGGTTAGGATACTCTGACTGGATGTGCTTCACAATTAAACTGACAGTTCACCAAGAAAAAAGTCATTCGAAAATAACTTCCTCAGGTTTTCTATTTTTTATTCTTCATGCTCAGCTAGAAAAATGTGAATCCTAAAGAGATAAAAAAAAAAAAAATGCAGCTCTGTTGCTTGTTTCATAATTTATTGTCCAAGTTTTCCAGAAAGACTTTAGATTTGAACCATTTAAATGGACTCTCACCCGTTCACACACCAGCGGTAGCAGAGCTGCCGTGCGAGGTGCTGACCTGCCAGTGGGTCAGCGTGGGGTTCGCTGTGCCCCCCCCCCCCCACACACACACACACACAACGTTCGAACCCGGACTATCCTCTCACATGGATTCTCCCTTTGGCTTCCTCAGGTTTGGTTCAAGAACCGGCGTGCCAAGTGGAGGAAGCGGGAGAGGAACCAGCAGGCCGAGTTGTGTAAAAATGGCTTCGGCGCCCAGTTCAATGGACTCATGCAGCCCTACGACGACATGTACACAGGCTACTCCTACAACAACTGGGCGACCAAGAGCCTCGCCAGCAGCCCGCTCTCCGCCAAGAGCTTCCCGTTCTTTAACTCGATGAATGTAAGTCCCCTGTCCTCCCAGCCCATGTTCTCCCCCCCCAGCTCCATCCCCTCCATGAACATGGCCTCCAGCATGGTCCCCTCGGCGGTGACCGGCGTTCCCGCTGCTAGCCTCAACAATCTGGGAAACCTCAACAACCTCAACGGGCCGGCGGCGCTCAACTCGGTGGCGGTGACCGCGGCCACGTGCCCCTACGCCACCACGGCCGGCCCCTACATGTACAGAGACACCTGCAACTCCAGCCTGGCCAGCCTGCGGCTCAAGGCCAAGCAGCACACCAACTTCGCCTACCCGGCGGTGCAGAACCCCGTGTCCAACCTGAGCCCCTGCCAGTACGCGGTGGACCGGCCGGTATGAAGAAGACGTTCCACATGTGAACCCTGACTTAACTGACCAGCTGTAAGTCCACTGCTACCCCGCCTCACGTCTCTTCAGCTCGCTGCCAGATGCGCAACAGACTGGCAGTTCGTGTTTTGATGGTACACAACGAGAATAATCTTCAAAACTGAAACAACACACAGACATGCTCAGATGGACCACCGTGCTTCAAAGGAATTCTCTCCAGTTTGTGAGGTTTTGTCGCTGAACTGATCAACTGCTTTGAAGGATTTCTAAAGATTATTATCCATTTTCATTTTATTTTCCTTCTTTTGAACCGCATGATTAGAGTAAACTTAGAAACCAAGGGTAAATAAAACCAGGATGTCTCAACCGGACTGGTGGTCAACATCTCGGTCCAAAAATATCAAATGCGATCTTTGCTACTGTTGCAGGAAAAGGGACCTGTGGTTGCAATGAGAGAAATGGAGGATGTATATAATGGACTTTTTTTTTTCTGTTTTGTATGTGACAAAAAATATGAAAACGTAGTACTTTAAAGATGAGAAAAGCATGTTCTTCAGAAGCAAAGATCCGAGGTCGATGTACTCTGAGCGCATCGTTTAGGAACTTTAAACTTTGTTGTGAATTCCTCTCCCTTTGGAAGGTCATAGGTCAAAGGTCGACTTCAATGGGTGAGAGGAGGGCAGTTCTGGAAAATGAACACAGTCTCAAGCTTTTAAACACCAAAACAGAAATATACACACGTTTAGCAGAATATCAGCAAGACTTTTCAAGTGAAGCAGTAAAAAAAGCCATTGAGTATATAGATTTGAGTCTATGACTGTAAAAATGTATGTAAGAGTGCAGTTGTTATGAGAAAAAAGGAGCTGTTTCCTGATGTAGCCTGCTTTGTCTCATTAAAGAACCAATTAAAGAACCGTTTCTATGAACTACAAATGGACTTCTACATTGAACAGGACAGCACATCTCCGACATACAGCCGTGCGACATCGGGCAAAACACCGTGTTTTCATAACAATGAGCACGACGCCATGGCGACGCAGACGCACTTCCATGGCAACACTTACGCAACGCCAACAGAGAGTTGTAGGCCGGAGGAGATGTAGATGTTCCCGATATGTTTGACCTGCACTCGGACTGGGAACGGCAGGCTATCCGGTAACACAGCAGGAATTCACCGGCTGAAGCCGCGGCAGGATTACGTAAGAGCTGAAGGAGCGAGGCGTCCGAGGAGCCACCGACGAGGGGTTAGCCGATCTATCCCATCAGCCATCAGTCACTTCCACTCTTCTTCTTCTTCTTCTTCTTCTTCTTCTTCTTCTTCTTCTTCTTCTTCATGCTGATTTCTCGTTTAATTCTACAAAGTCACATATTTAAATCACATAGTTTTCCTATCCTGTCAACTTTAAATTCTGCCAGTGATACTAATTATAATACAAATTAACTACATACATTATCTTCACATAAAGAAGGATTATAAAGCAGAGAAAAACAATTCAAAAGAAAATAATGATAATTGATCATTGATATATCAGATGATACCAAAAACTGACATTAGGTTAAACATAATGTTCATTTTATTTATTAAATAATCTGCGAAGCCAAAATAAATGGAAATATTAATATCTGACTTTATTACTGTGGAGGTTCCAACTATATCATCTATATCAAATATAACATAATTATCTGAACTCAAACCCTACTTTGTGGCTTTTTTCAACAACTTTCAGTCTTTATCAGCAAATGGAGTTCAGACAGAAAGACCTTGAAATCAGATTGTTTTGTCAAAACAAGAGACTTTATAGTAAAAACGCAAAAGAACAAAATACAGTTTACTTAATTAAAACTGGTAACGCAGTGGTGGAGCTGTTTGTAATGTTTGCTGTGTTCAGACTGGACCCTGGCAGTGGGTCGTTCTCAATATTTATGGTGGGATATAATTTAAGATAGAAAATGTTTTTGTCAAACATTTTCAATAGATTTGCACTTTGACATTAAATTGTCAGTGTTGTCCACAAGTTTGTTGATTAGGGTCTCTAATCTCTAAAAGTTTACTGGTTCCTTGTGAACTAACTTCAATACAGCAGTTACTGCTTGTATTAACCGACTAAATGCAGTAACGACGTATTCGCTCAAAATTTATTTAAGAAAAGCCTTTTTAAATTTGATCTCACCATTAAGATGTGATACCACAGAAATATCATATTTTGGAGGGAAAACAAATTTCAAATTCAGACACAGGTCAGATCCAAACTGCTTGGTTTCATTCAGGCTGACAGCTTGAGCTGAAGCCTAATTAAACATCTTTGACTTAAATGTTAAAACCTACTTTATTATGTTTTTTATTCATTTTTAATTGGGAATGTTAAAAAAGACATTTTGTAAGTTTCATTGTTTTGTGACTGATTGTTTCATAATGTCTTCAAAGGGTAGAAATATAGTAAAAAAAACACACACGAGGTTTTACCACTTATCTATTACACAGTTTGGATAACAGCCTTTAAACAGAAAACCTTTTTCTAAACTTCACTGTTTTAGTTTTTAATGCTCTGACATTATGTAAATCAGAAGAGTTTAATGAGTCCAATTTAACAGCTTTTCAAATACAAGATTTTTAACACAAGGACCAAATCAACCTCCAGATACAGTACTGGAAATTGTTCCGTTAATCTTCAGTAATATCCAAGACATTCAGACTTTAGATTAAAGGTGTCTCTTCTTCTTTGGACACAGAACAACCTTCTGTTATTATATCAAACAAACCCTCAGTGAGACAGAGACATTTTCAAACCCTAAAATAGGCAGCGAGGAGCTTGAAATCAAGCCGCCGAGCCGAGAGCAGCTATTCTCCTGGTGGCCTCCTCATCCTGTGGAGCGAGGTGTGTCGGTCACAGTAGGTGCTCCTCACCGCCACACCAAACAATCAATATTCCAGCGGAGGGGAGGCGTGCTGCTCCCTGATGTTTACTCACTCTGCCTGAGTACAACATGGAGAGGAGAGCAGCGACTGGAAAAAACACCGAGCCCAGGAACTTCTAACGATTACCTCCGAGAATAGAGAGGACAAAAGGTGAAATAACAGCCGGGAGAATAATTAAAGAACAGGACACCGTGTCTTGTTTGGACCTTATATTTCAAGCTTTCTTTTCATCCATTTCTTTCTTCCTCTTCTTGGTTTTTTCTTTACAAAAAACTGACAAAGAGGTTTAATATTGGATGGCATGATTTATATTGTACAAGTCCTTCAAATGATTAAAATCATGACCCTATCAAAGAGAATACTGACACAAATGAACATACTTATTAATAGTTATATGAAGACATGCACTTGTTTTGGGGTTTTCTAAATGTTTGTGCTCAAAGTAGAACAACAACAAAAAAAATCACAAAGAAGAAATTGTACACTGAAATATATCCAGGAAAAAAAAAATCAAAGAGGCTTAACATCTCCAACATACTGAAGAAGAGCCTGGTTAATAACACAGCACTTTGTCTCTTAAAGGAGATATGAGCCATTAAACCTCCATAAATATTTACATCCTCTCTCCATGAAATTAGATGCTATTTTAAGGTCTGTAAAATTGTCAACAGATAAATACCACTTCAAGATGCAATATTACAGTAAACCTGAGCTGGGCATTTCAATTATATAACTGTTTGGAGCATTAGTGCTGTGTTTTTGGTTTTAGATATGAGTCTTGAAATGAAGTGAACACAGCGTGAAACCTGCCGTCCAGCAGCAGTGTTACAACAGGATGCTTCAGCCTGCCTGTTTCTGACATCATGTGATATGAGGTAATTGAACTGTGTTCAATGAGCCATCAGAGCAGTCAAGATGTTTCAAGATGTTTCAAGATGTTTCAAGATGTTTCTGCAGAAATGAACACAGATGACATCATGATGCTGGAACCGAGCAGAAAACACATAACTGGGACATTTCAGTGCAACCGGATCGGATCTGTCTGGAAACTCACTGCAGCTTCCTGAAGATTAGAGGTGTTAACATTTACATGTGCTTCAAGCCTCTGATGTAGATATAGACAGATAGACAGATAGACAGACAGACAGACAGACAGACAGACAGACAGACAGACAGACAGACAGACAGGCAGGCAGACAGACAGACAGGCAGACAGACAGACAGACAGACAGACAGACAGGCAGGCAGGCAGGCAGGCAGACAGACAGACAGGCAGGCAGGCAGGCAGACAGGCAGACAGACAGGCAGGCAGGCAGACGGGCGGACGGACGGACGGACGGACGGACGGGCGGGCGGACGGACAGACAGACAGACAGACAGACAGACAGACAGACAGACAGACAGACAGACAGACAGGCAGACAGGCAGACAGACAGACAGACAGGCAGTATGGGTCACACATTTATCAAGGCACCAACAATCATACAACACTACTACTCTGTATTGTAAACAGTGAATATATATATTCAATTCAATTTAATTAATCTCACAACATTAAATAGAGGAAACCAACAATTCAACAATTCACACGTGAGCAATACCAGGGAGAATAACGTTCATTGAAGAGGAAGAAACCTCAGACAGAACCAGAACCAGAACCAGAACCAGAACCAGAACCAGAGGTGTGTGTGTGTGTGTGTGTGTGTGTGTGTGTGTGTGTGTGTGTGTGTGTGTGTGTGTGTGTGGGGGGGGGGGGGGGGGGTCCTCTGCCTCGACACGTTGAGGGGACAAAAGAAAAGCATGGACAGCAGTGATGGAAAGTAACTCAATACATTTACTCCAGTACTATACTACAGTAATATACTCCAGTACTATAATACAGTACCAAACTCCAGTAATATACTTTAGTACTGTACTCCAGTAATATACTCCAGTACTGTACTCCAATAATACACTCCAGTAATATACTCCAGTACTGTACTCCAGTACTACACTTCAGTACCAAACTCCAGTAATATACTTTAGTACTTTACAGTAATATACTCCAGTACTGTACTCCAATAATACACTCCAGTACTATACTCCAGTAGTACACTCCATTACTATACTCTAGTACTACACTCCATTACTATACTCTAGTACTACACTCCAGTACTATACTCCATTACTACACTCCAGTAATATACTCCAGTACTGTACTCCAGTACTATACTCCAGTACTGCACTCCAGTGCTGTACTCCAGTACTGTACCCCAGTACTATACTCCAGTACTGTACTCCACTACAGTAGTCAGGTACTATACCACAGTATAATTAAGAGGTACTTGCATGGGTGTGAAAGGCTCCAATTATACCGTTGGAAATTCTAGGAACATAAGTAAGGAATAATGTACTGTGAGCTCCAAGATAAGATGGCGATTGGGCAGTAAGGGTCTTATTCGAGGAGAACTCAGGGAGAACTCGGGGAGCCACCGCAGGTTACTGCTGGCAGCTGAGCAGACAGACAGGTGCATCCAGGGACCAGAGGTCTGCAGGTGAGAGCCGGCAGAACTCTGATGCTGAAGCAGAACCATGTGAGCCAGTGGAAGACCGGCAGTAGATGTACTGCTGAGGTGATCAGTGGGATGAGGATCAGCTGTGTCAGGAACAAGAGTTGATGAGCAGCAGGTGGAGCTGAACGAGCTGCACACACACACCAGACACTCCCACCAGCACAGGGACACGCCCACCAGCACAGGGGCACGCCCACCAGCACAGGGACACGCCCACCGGCACAGGGAAACTCAGATAGTTTCAGAGGTATATTCATGTGTGTGTGTGTGTGTGTCCTCTGTTTGTATTTCTGTGTTCCTCTATGACATGGTAGATTATTGTCTCAGAGGAGGTGGACTAAATGAAAACCAGGAATGTAATAAATATAATTAGGACTGGAGCAGAAAACACCTTCTTGGTAATTACTGTTGGAAGTACAGCTTGAGACAGAGTAATTCAGCACACTCCTCTTCCTGTTTGTTCCTGGAGGGGATTACAAACAAAATAGAACAAGCTTTTCAAAGTTATTAACTAAACAAAGTGACTTTTTGGTGGTACTTTTTATGAGCTATTTGCTCGACCTATTTTAAGTGGGATGAATCTCGAGTTAATTGTTCGCACTGATTTAGAGGTGAGATGATAAGATTAAGAAATTCTTTTTTTTTACCACATGACTGCAGATATTTACTGCAGCTGTGGTCAAAAGGTCATTTCTGTCATGGCAAAAGAGGACGGTTTGACAAGGACACATGGTAATCACTGAAAGGGATGAGAAAGAGGTACAAATGTTTTCCAACAATTTGTTCAAGCAAATTCAGCCGTACCGCTGCTGCGATGTCCTGAGCAGCTCTGGCAGAATCAGAGTTTTCACACTTGGTCCCTTTTCAAAATGAACTCAGAGTAATTAGTCAGCGTTTTTGCACATATGTGACCCAAACGGCAACCAACCCACCATCTTGCTAGTTCGGAGCGGCTTGGAGCAGGAAGTGACCATATTTGGACGAGCTGGGGGAGGACGATACCTAACGATACTACGTCCCGCCCACCGATAGCTGTAACCTGACTGCACCACAGGCCTGTCAATCAAACAGACACGCCCCCAAAAACAGGTCTTCTTGAATCTTCTTTTCTAATGAATGAGGGATTATTTTCAGGAGAGTCCATACGAACGTTCCTTCCTCTGTTGTGGTATTCACAACATTGGACCTTAAAAAATGTCACTATGCTATGAGTTTACGAGTTGTGTTTTTACTGACAGTGAAAATGGCGGAGGCTGTAGAAGTTCAGCTTTTGTTGGACATTAATCTATTTTATTGTAATTTTTTTTGTCGCAGTGTTTTTCTTTGTAGTTTAATACGTCTGAGAAAACTGGTAAAAGTCCCAGTAGCCTAACATTTTCCCTTTGTCATTATGTCTTTGCATTTCCTGCAATACGTTACCCACCCACTAGTTTGCTGTGACTTCTATAAACTGTCCACGTTGCCGTTGCTTAGCAGCGGCGTTTTCACCACCTAACAACTTGAACGTCAAGAAAACGGTGAGGACGACTTCCTGTGTCCCAACCACACGCTCACCAGCTCCACGGCTGCTGGTCAGACTGGAGGACGAGGAGGAGTTGAGGGTAGGATCGTTTTGTTTTTGACCTTTTTGAAATCTGGACCTTTTCCTGGTCTTGAGGAGTCGATGAATCGGAAGGTCAGAACTGTTCTGTCAGCATGTGAAGAACTTAATGTGATGTTGAAATCTCATTGCTGCTGTAGATTTATCCTGAATGCTATGAAACTGATCATAAATGAACTTTGTTAAAAGTGCTAATTTTAATAATAAGTAGGTGAAAGACTAATAAAAACCATCATCAAGAGCTTGAGTTGAGTGAAGCCAGTGGAACAACGCATCTGTAAATCAGCCCAGTTGATCATTTTAACGGTAGTTCACACTGCAGTCGCTCCCTGCAGGTGTGAGCAGCGACACAATGAATCCTCCTTCCAGCAGACAGCCGGCGATGACACACCTGCTGGCCGTTGCTTGACGTTTGATCCAGAACAAAGCCTCTTTTATCCTCAACAAAACAGAAGGTTTATGATCATCAATAACAACAACAACAACAAAAGATTAAAACTGATGTCAGCAATGAGTGAAGTCATAACTGGAAATATATTGTTCCAAGAGTCAGAAGATTTGACCTTTTGCATGTTCCCAAGCGATACAAAACATCTGTGCTGCACTAATCATGACTGTTACCTCACATACAACTGCAACTATTGAAATGCATTATTACATAAATATGAGTTCAGCATCAGTGACACTGTTATCAGTTTTTACAGGAACCACTTTCAAAAGAAATTGTCCAAATTAGATGATGAACAGACCAACATGAATATCATTCTGTGTAAACGGACACTGTTGAGAACAAGACGATGCTGTTGTATATTTTGAATTGTTGTATATTTTGAATTGTTGTATATTTTGAATTGTTGCACATTTTCAAAGCAGAAGTTCAACAATCTGCAAAATATCTAATTTTCTTTCTTTCCAAAGCTTCCAGTGACCCCCAGTATGTCAGCTTCAGTATTTTCTCAGGTAACCAGAAACACATCTACTCTATAACTCTAATGAGTAGTTGATTGATTGATTGATTGATTGATTCAGGTGTCTCAGGCAACTTTACAGCGATATCTAACCTGCTCTTCATTCCTAAAGTTAAAAAAAAGCTATGGCAAATAATTTATTTCACCGTTTAAACATGAATTATTTATTTATATTACAGAACATAAACTGCACTAATGAAAGTTACTCACTGCCTCAGACATGGATTTAAATACTGTGATTACAGAGACTGGAAAAAGTCATTGGGATTAAAGGTTCTGGACGAGGTTGGTTCGGATCACACATTTCACAATATGTCAACCATTAACGTATTAGTTAGGTTCAGAGCTGTAGATCCAATTCTGTTCAATGTAATCATGCTCCCTTAGGGCCAGACTGTAGTGAAACACTGCATTCATTTCAACTGCTATACAGATGACAGCCAGTTTTATCTCTCCGTGGAACCAGATGGAACTAATCAGTCCAACTTCATGGATGTCTAAGAGACATAACGGCCTGGATGACCAGTAAATCTTTACCTCTTCATTCAGTCCAATCTGAAGTTATGGTTCTGTAAAATCATCTTGTCTTGGTGCAATAGAAGTGAATCCATTCATGTGTTCCTTCCAGGCTGGACTGTGATTCTCTGTTGTCAGGATGTCCAGTGGCTCTCTGAAAAAAAAAAAAAGCCTCCAGTTGATTCAGAATGTAAATTGTGCAGATGTGAGTTGAGAATAGAGAGTTTTAGCTTCCCTGCATCCCTTAATAATCTATCTCCATCTCAAAATAAAGACCTCTTGGTCGATCATCCTGACTGAAGGCAGGAGGCGGAGCCTCTAGTGATCTAGACCAGATCACTCTTCAACCAGAGCCCAGTTTGGGTTTGGAAGGCAGAAACGCTCACTGCTGTCAATACTGATCTGAAAATGAACCTTTTTGATAAAGCTTACAATTACAGCAGGCTGAAAGGACCCTGAATCATCCACCTGCTCTCGATGCATTTAGCACTATTAAAATTACTATGACCTTTTACTGAAATTGGTATTTAACTTTGCTAATTTAAGGCAGTTTTCTATTTACTACAATTGTAAACAGTAAAGTTCCTCTGGTTGTACACATTTTTGTTTTAATATTTTCCTCAGTGATATTTTAATGTGTTTTTGTTTGTTTGGACTTTTTTGTTCCAACAGTTCCTTGCTATTTTTATGTGGTTGTTTGTTTTTGTAAAGTTTACTGAGAAAATGTTTTCCCCTCGGGGATTAATAAAGTAACTACCTAACCTAACCTAACCTAACCTAACCTAACCTAACCTAACCTAACCTAACCTAACCTAACCTAACCTAACACGTCCAATTGGGATTTCTGCAATATGTGTATTTACTAGTTCCCCAGTTCTGTTTTAATATTTCAGGAAACTCACCATCTTAGTTTTTTTGACTCTTTGTGCTCAGCGAAGCTCCAATGCTGTGACACACACACACACACACACACACACACACACACACACACACACACACACACACACACACACACACACACACACACACACACACACACACACACACACACACACACACACACACACACACAGTTAGTATAACAACACAGTGTTTCGTAGTTCTACGTCATTTCTCCTCCTTTTTTTGAACATCTGCCCTCTTCCTATATTTTCCCTCCTCCTCTCTCATCTTGTAATCTCTCCTCTGGTCCTCCTCTCTTCTTCCTCCTCCTCCTCCTCCTCCTCCTCCTCCATGTGCCCTGAAGGTGTCGTTCAGCCTGTGGTCCCACTCTTCCTCCAACTGTAATACATTAGGAGGATTAACATTCCTACAGTAAGCCGCTGCAGTGCAGACCCAACCAACCCAGCTTTTCTGTCCTCTCCTGCAGCCCCTTCAGCTTGTGCTGCCTTGCATGTAATTTCCCGTTTGCCTTAGAACTCCCCCACTATACTAATAACCAGCTCCAGTATGAATGCCACGCACACAGTTTGAAGTTGTGTTACTGAGAGTGCGCTGCAGGTATGGAGGAATTCACTTGGTTAGAAAGTAGATTTCATTTATTTTTAGAAATAGCTTTTTTTTGGTACATTTATAGTTTCGTGTCTTCCATTGAGATTCCTTGAAATCAGAATCTGCTGAAAATAATTCAGAAACACAAGAAGGCATCTTCCATTCTTATGAAGTAGTAGATAGATAGATAGATAGATAGATAGATAGATAGATAGATAGATAGATAGATAGATAGATAGATAGATAGATAGATAGATAGATAGATAGATAGATAGATAGATAGATAGATAGATAGATAGATAGATAGATAGATAGATAGATAGATAGATAGATAGATAGCTGAACGAAAATATGGAACAACATGTGTTCACAAACACTAGCGCTGACTCTAACTGCAGCTCTGGTCTCAAACCGATCCCAGACTCCTCTAATTGGCTTCTATTTATCCGGGAGCTCCGGAAAACAAAGTGCACGCAGGGCTGTTTTCACATGGGATTAACTCAGGTCCAAATCCTAACACACTTCAGAGAAGAAGCCCAACACTCTCCCTCCATCACCCGGCAGAGAGCCTGCCTGCTCGGTGGTCCTCTAGCAAGCAGTTTAACGGTGCGTCACAGATTCTTTTATCGCGTACATTTTAGGTATGGAAGTTCTCCATGAACACAGCGAATACCGAGGTTAAGATCAATTTGCAGATGTCAACATTTCAACCTTGAATTCATTTAAAACAGTTTGCAGTAGTTGGGACACCGTTGAGGTTTCCCTCCTTTAGAACTGATGTTTATTCAGTGTGATTCTTGGGATCCTAATGAAACTGACGATGGGAGTTGTTTTGCTGGAAGAACAGTCTGATGACAGATCCTGGTGTCCATCATGGACCAGGAGAAGTCGACTCTGTTAACATGACGCTGGTCGGGTGATCCACTGATCACCGGCTACCTTCACCTGCTCTCTGATGCCATCTATTGGTCAGATGTCAAACGTCTGCTTTTCACTGATGGATATCCTGAACGTTATAATATATATATATATTGCATTTTGGTCATAAAATGTTACTCAGTGTACAATCCGGTACATTCAGGAGAATAAATGTTGGAATTCCTTGACAGAGATGTGTAAAATGTGAAGGACCTCAGTTTACAGTTAGTAATAATGAGTGTTCTGGTGCGACCACACACACATTCACTGAGTCCCTGTTAAATCCTTCAGCTGCTCCATGCTGGACTCTAACTTCATCCATCCACTCATTTACACTAGTTTTCATCTGCACTGAACTCTTTTCCAAATTGTCCGCTTTATATTTCACAGGTCATGTTGTCTTGCAACAGCTGCACACAATTTCACTCATTCTGCTGGAACATTATTTTCCCTTTGGTATTAATAAAGTGTCTCATCTCAACTCAACTCATCTGCGGTGATGTAATGAATTGACGTGATGTAATGAATTGACGTGTGATGTAATGAATTGACGTGATGTAATGAATTGATGTGATGTAATGAATTGTTGTGATGCAATGAATTGATGTGATGTAATGAATTGATGTGATGTAATGAACTGATGTGATGTAATGAATTGATGTGATGTAATGAATTGACGTGATGTGATGAATTGATGTGATGTAATGAATTGACGTGATGTAATGAATTGTTGTGATGCAATGAATTGACGTTGTGATGCAATGAATTGATGTGTGATGTAATGAATTGATGTGATGTAATGAATTGTTGTGATGCAATGAATTGATGTGATGTAATGAATTGATGTGATGTAATGAATTGTTGTGATGCAATGAATTGATGTGATGCAATGAATTGATGTGTGATGTAATGAATTGATGTGATGTAATGAATTGTTGTGATGCAATGAATTGATGTGATGTAATGAATTGATGTGATGCAATGAATTGATGTGATGTAATGAATTGATGTGATGTAATGAATTGACGTGATGTAATGAATTGTTGTGATGTAATGAATTGACGTGATGTGATGAATTGATGTGATGTAATGAATTGACGTGATGTAATGAATTGTTGTGATGCAATGAATTGACGTTGTGATGTAATGAATTGATGTGTGATGTAATGAATTGATGTGATGTAATGAATTGATGTGATGTAATGAATTGTTGTGATGCAATGAATTGACGTTGTGATGCAATGAATTGATGTGTGATGTAATGAATTGACGTGATGTAATGAATTGACGTGATGTAATGAATTGATGTGATGTAATGAATTGTTGTGATGCAATGAATTGACGTGATGTAATGAATTGATGTGATGTAATGAATTGACGTGATGTAATGAATTGATGTGATGTAATGAATTGATGTGATGTAATGAACTGATGTGATGTAATCAATTGACGTGATGTGATGAATTGATGTGATGTAATGAATTGATGTGATGTAATGAATTGATGTGATGTAATGAATTGACGTGATGTAATGAATTGTTGTGATGCAATGAATTGACGTTGTGATGCAATGAATTGACGTGTGATGTAATGAATTGATGTAATGTAATGAATTGATGTGATGTAATGAATTGATGTGATGTAATGAATTGTTGTGATGCAATGAATTGACGTTGTGATGCAATGAATTGATGTGTGATGTAATGAATTGTTGTGATGCAATGAATTGACGTTGTGATGCAATGAATTGATGTGTGATATAATGAATTGACGTGATGTAATGAACTGATGTGATGTAATGAATTGATGTGATGTAATGAATTGATGTGATGTAATGAATTGTTGTGATGCAATGAATTGACGTGTGATGTAATGAATTGATGTGATGTAATCAATTGACGTGATGTAATGAATTGATGTGATGTAATGAATTGATGTGATGTAATGAACTGATGTGATGTAATGAATTGACGTGATGTAATGAATTGTTGTGATGCAATGAATTGACGTGATGTAATGAATTGTTGTGATGCAATGAATTGACGTTGTGATGCAATGAATTGACGTTGTGATGCAATGAATTGATGTGTGATGTAATGAATTGTTGTGATGCAATGAATTGATGTGATGTAATGAATTGATGTGATGTAATGAATTGTTGTGATGCAATGAATTGATGTGATGTAATGAATTGATGTGATGTAATGAATTGACGTGATGTAATGAATTGTTGTGATGTAATGAATTGACGTGATGTGATGAATTGATGTGATGTAATGAATTGACGTGATGTAATGAATTGTTGTGATGCAATGCATTGACGTTGTGATGCAATGAATTGATGTGTGATATAATGAATTGACGTGATGTGATGAATTGATGTGATGTAATGAATTGACGTGATGTAATGAATTGTTGTGATGCAATGCATTGACGTTGTGATGCAATGAATTGATGTGTGATATAATGAATTGACGTGATGTAATGAATTGATGTGATGTAATGAATTGATGTGATGTAATGAATTGTTGTGATGCAATGAATTGACGTGATGTAATGAATTGATGTGATGTAATGAATTGACGTGATGTAATGAATTGATGTGATGTAATGAATTGATGTGATGTAATGAATTGTTGTGATGCAATGAATTGACATTGTGATGCAATGAATTGATGTGTGATATAATGAATTGACGTGATGTAATGAATTGATGTGATGTAATGAATTGATGTGATGTAATGAATTGTTGTGATGCAATGAATTGACGTGATGTAATGAATTGATGTGATGTAATGAATTGACGTGATGTAATGAATTGATGTGATCTAATGAATTGATGTGATGTAATGAATTGTTGTGATGCAATGAATTGACGTGTGATGTAATGAATTGATGTGATGTAATGAATTGACGTGATGTAATGAATTGATGTGATGTAATGAATTGATGTGATGTAATGAACTGATGTGATGTAATGAATTGACGTGATGTGATGAATTGATGTGATGTAATGAATTGACGTGATGTAATGAATTGACGTGATGTAATGAATTGATGTGATGTAATGAATTGTTGTGATGCAATGAATTGATGTGATGTGATGTAATGAATTGTTGTGATGCAATGAATTGATGTGTGATGTAATGAATTGTTGTGATGCAATGAATTGATGTGATGTAATGAATTGACGTGATGTAATGAATTGATGTGATGTAATGAATTGACGTTGTGATGCAATGAATTGATGTGTGATGTAATGAATTGTTGTGATGCAATGAACTGACGTTGTGATGCAATGAATTGATGTGTGATGTAATGAATTGTTGTGATGCAATGAATTGATGTGATGTAATGAATTGACGTGTGATGTAATGAATTGATGTGATGTAATGAATTGTTGTGATGCAATAAATTGATGTGATGTAATGAATTGTTGTGATGTAATGAATTAACATGTGATGTAATGCAGCATTATTCATGTTGCAGTCCTTACAGAACTAAATCAACTCGTCATTCATTATAAGCTTCATTTATATGCATCTGTATATTTCAGTCATTGGACAAATAAATTCTGATTCTATTGTTTTCCCAAAGCAGGCTGCTCCGTCCACCAGACAGACAGAGTACCAGTGGGACATCATACATAAAGTCACCGAGAGGTTGGATGTCAGACGGACCGCTTAGTGGGGAAAGAACTGCAGCCACAGGACTGTCATACACAACACTGAACACCTTCCAGCAAGGGGGCGGAGCTTCAGCTCCTTCAGGAAACGCCCCCCCAGTCTCAGAGCAGAGAAGACTGATGATTTTCTCACTATTTCAAAGCCTAATTTAACAAACTTGTCTGTTTTTTTTCATTCAAATTTGGATGGGTAGTTAACAACCCATACTTCTGTGGTGTGATGAACTTAAAACTCATTTTCATTTCTACTTTACAGCATCTTTAAAAACTAACTGCTGTTTTGTAACGGCAACATACAGACATCCTCTCTCATCCATCACCAGACTCATATCCTTTTGCTTTTATATTGACTTTATTGTCGTTGCTGTGATCGTTATACATGTTGTTGTTATTTATTTTTATGTAGCAATATTATGTCTGTATGTAAACTTGGTATTTTCTATAACTTTGTGAACTTTTAACATTATCGGATGGAGGCTTCGGGTTGTTTTTTTTGCCTCTTCCTGCATTGCACAATTTTTTTATTTTTTTATCTTGTAAACTCTTTAAATTTGTGCAAAATAAATTAAATTAAAAAAAAAAATAATCAAAAAGAGGGAATTGTTGGTTTTCTTATAAGGTCTTAAACCTTAGTGGGCCCTGAGATTACAGATGTTGTGATTTGTCTCTATAAAATATAAATAATTTTGAATCAACTTCCTACAAATGAATGTCATCTACGTAAAATCCAGTTAAACTCTCTTCAATAACTGAGAAAATGATAAATTTGAGCTGAAGTTAATTTGACTCTTTGTTACATTGCTGCAGACATCACCTTTTCCTGGAAAAGCTCTGGTGTCTGCACATCGAAGCATCACGTACATATGAAGTGTGTTATAATAAGTGGCCTGTTTTTCTACCACTCTCAACATATCTTCCTATCTGTCAGCTGTGTGTTTTCCCACTCCGACGTGGACAACAAGCAGCTGGCTGCAGTATTTAAAGCCGAACCAGACTGAATTCAGGACCTTCCTGTCTGGCCTCAAGGTGAGTGGACAGCAGCAGCCCTTTAACATCTTTGTTTTACTTCTGTACAATCAGAATTTATGATGGGACTTTATTTTCAACAGATGCCACTGATATGGTGTTTGGGTTTGGTTTACTTTCTCATCGGTGCATCATGTGGTAAGTTGAGATTTTAGTTTCACTAAGAACCAGTTGAGTCAACGTGGAGGTGTTGGTCTTCTGAAAGTGGAACACAATGTATTGATTTGTTTCTACTCAGTTTGAACTTTTTTAAACTCATTATATTGCTGACAGAATTATTAACTGTTCATTAGCTTGTTCAATGTTCTTCATCAAAACTATATGAATGACATATTCAGACATAAGTTCTGAAAGACTGAACAAGTCAAATGCAATACTATAAATGTCTTGTGAATTGAACTCAATTCAACTTTATTTATATAGCGCCAAATTACCACATAGGTTATTTCATGGCACTTAACACATTAAAGTTCTTAAAGCAAGACTTTACAATATTATACCGAGACACCAACAATTCAACAATTCAATAAGTCAACAATTCAAAAATTCCCACATAAGCTAGGAGGGAAAAACTCCTCTTTAAGGGAGAAAAACCTCCAACAGAGGGAAGAAAAACTCCCTTTAACAGGAAGAAACCTCCGACAGAACCAGGATCAGAGGTGGGCAGAGCATCTGTTAACAGAACCAGGATCAGAGGTGGGAGGAGCATCTGTTAACAGAACCAGGATCAGAGGTGGGAGGAGCTTCTGTTAACAGAACCAGGTTCAGAGGTGGGCAGAGCATCTGTTAACAGAACCAGGATCAGAGGTGGGCAGAGCATCTGTTAACAGAACCAGGATCAGAGGTGGGAGGAGCATCTGTTAACAGAACCAGGATCAGAGGTGGGAGGAGCTTCTGTTAACAGAACCAGGATCTGTGTTAACAGAACCAGGTTCAGAGGTGGGCAGAGCATCTGTTAACAGAACCAGGATCAGAGGTGGGCAGAGCATCTGTTAACAGAACCAGGATCAGAGGTGGGAGGAGCATCTGTTAACAGAACCAGGATCAGAGGTGGGAGGAGCTTCTGTTAACAGAACCAGGATCAGAGGTGGGAGGAGCTTCTGTTAACAGAACCAGGTTCAGAGGTGGGCAGAGCATCTGTTAACAGAACCAGGATCAGAGGTGGGCAGAGCATCTGTTAACAGAACCAGGATCAGAGGTGGGAGGAGCATCTGTTAACAGAACCAGGATCAGAGGTGGGAGGAGCTTCTGTTAACAGAACCAGGATCAGAGGTGGGAGGAGCTTCTGTTAACAGAACCAGGTTCAGAGGTGGGCAGAGCATCTGTTAACAGAACCAGGATCAGAGGTGGGCGGCCATCTGCCTCAACCGGTTGAGGTGAGAGGAGAGCAGAGAGAGAAAAGGACAGCATAGAGATACAAGAGAAGAACTGTTGGTGGAGACGACAAGCGCAGAGCAGAGACATGCAGCTCCATGACGGGACATCTGGAAAAGAAAGAACAGAAACTACACGAGCGAAGGAACTGAATGGAGACAACAGATAATAATAAGAAACTATGGGAGAGAAGAAGATGGTGAGGTATGAGTCAGTTAAAGAGTAGGAGGAAAGAAAAGAAGCTCAGCATGTAACAAGGTCCTCCAGCAGCCTCGGCCTATAACAGCATAACTAAGGGTTGGTTCAGGTCTACCTGAGCCAGCCCTAACTATAGGCTTTATCAAGAAGGAACGTTTTGAGTCTAATCTTAAAGCTAGAGAGGGTTTCTGCCCCTCCAACACAAACTGGGAGCTGGTTCCACAGGGGAGGAGCCTGAAAACTGAAGCTCCGCCTCCCATTCTACTTCTGGAAACTCTAGAAACCACAAGTAGACCAGCGTACTGAGAGAGAAGTGCTCTGCTAGGATTATATGGTTCTATAAGATCTCTAAGATATGATGGAGCCTGGTCATGTAGAGCTTTGTAAGTCATCAAGAGAACTTTAAATTCTATTCTTGATTTAGCAGGAAGCCAGTGAAGAGAAGATAAAACTGGAGAAATATGATCTCTCTTGTTAAATCCCATCAGTACTCTTGCTGCAGCATTTTGGATCAGCTGTAGGTTTTTAATGAGTAATTTGGACATCCTAACAACAAGGAATTACAATAATCTAGTCTAGAAGTAACAAACACATGAATGAGTTTTTCTGCGTCATGCTGAGGAAGGATTTTTCTGATTTCATTAATATTACGTAAATGAAAGAAGGCAGTTCTGGAGATTTGCTTTATATGGTGTCTAAAGGACAAATCCTCATCAAAGATGACTCCAAGGTTCCTCACAGTTTTGCTGGAGGCCAAGACAACATCATCTAGAGTAACTAAGTGATTACAGAAAGAGTATCTGAGGTGTTTAGGACCAAGTACAAGAACTTCTGTTTTGTCTGAATTTAGAAGCAGGAAGTTCTTGGTCATCCAGGACTTTATGTCTTTTAGACAGGCTTCAAGTTTTACTAACTGATTAGTTTCATCTGGTTTTATAGAAAGATATAGCTGAGTGTCATCTGCATAACAATGGAAGTTGATGCAGTGCTTCCTGATGACATCTCCTAATGGAAGCATGTACAAAGTAAAAAGTATTGGGCCTAACACTGAGCCTTGTGGAACTCCATAACTAACTCTTGTTTGTCTGGAAGACTCATTGTTGACATGGACAAACTGGAATCTATCTGATGAGTAGGATTTGAACCAGTCTAATGCAGTTCCTTTAATCCTCGTAACATCTTCTAATCTCTGTAATAAGATCGTATGATCAATCGTATCAAAAGCAGCACTGTGGTCCAGAAGAACAAGTACAGAGACGAGTCCATTATCTGAGGCTAATGAAAGGTCGTTAGTAACTTTCACCAGAGCTGTTTCTGTACTATGATGAACTCTAAAGACTGAAAATCTTCAAACAGATCATTCCTTTGTAAATGATCAAGAAGTTGATTTGAAACAACTTTTTCAAGGATTTTAGAAATACACGTCAGGTTGTAAATTGGTCTGTAGTTTCCTAAAACAGCTGATCAAGAGTCGGCTTTTTAAGTAAAGGTTTAATTACAGCCACTTTAAAAGCCTGCGGTACATAGCCGGTTGCAATAGATAGGTTGATCTGATCTAATATGGAAGTATTAATTAATATGGAAGACTTCCTTAAAAAGTTTAGTTGGGATGAGATATAACAGACAGCTAGAGGATCCAGATGAAGAAATAATTCTAGTTAACTCAGAGAGCTCAACAGGAGAGAAATGTTCCAAGTTTACATCTGGTCCTACAGTTGCTTTCAGGGCTGCTGTACTTAACATCACATCAGTGATGGTGGCAGGAAGGGTCGGCCTGATTCTCTCCCTGATAATAAGAATTTTATTATCTAGCGAACTTCTTTACCAGTTCTACTTCGCTAGAACTGTTCCATAAAAGAGGTTTTCAACCTAGAAATCTTCATGTTTTTCAATATATTTAATCTCAGCTGCTGTTATGTAACATGTAAACAGCACGAGGGTGGCTGGGTTTAATCTGGAGTTGTCTCCTCCACAGCGTTCGAGGTCTGCTATGATGAGCTGGGCTGCTTCCACGACCAGCCTCCGTGGGGGGGCACTGCCCAGAGACCGGCCTCCGCCCTGCCCTGGACCCCCGAGCAGATCGGCACCCGCTTACTGCTCTTCACCCAGAAGAACCGCTACTATCAGGCAAGGAGGAGGTCCAGCTTACATAACACCGCTGTGTCACCAATGATGTGATGTTAAAACCAAGAGCGCATCCACGACAATAACAAGCTGAAGGGTGTTCGAAGGGTTGTTGTTCACCCATGAAGAGATCTCTCTAAAGTCATGTGGGACAACATCTGTGCAAACTTCATTCTTAAGTTCAGATGGAATCTCCACCAGTCTGTTTTAATGATGAAGCCCCCACAACCCCTCAGATCAACTGCACTGATACCACCTGTTGTGTTTTAAAACTATTGATTAGATAAAAGTGTTTTTGGTATAATATTTTTTATCCAGTTGAATTCTCAGTTTTTAGGTTTCTGTCAGATTTGCAGTCACACTTGCAGTGACAGAAACTCATATTTCACCACTTTTACATTTGTTTTTTGTCATGTTGTTTTAGCTTTTTGTTTCATCGACTGTTTCATTTCTACGTGATACCTGTGTTTCATTCACTATCAGATATTGAACAATTTAGACCTTCAAGTAACTAATTCAGGTGTTTATCCACAACTTAACTGTCTGAAACATTTATACCTTAAGATACACTAAACAGTATATTGGAAGGATTCATCTATTTTTATTTGACCAGACTTCTCTGCTCACTTTCTAACCTGCTAAAGATGAATTTAACTCAAACTTCTGAAGCTCAGAATGAGAGTTTCTCATCTCTTTACAGGAAGTATGAACACAATGAGCAATTACATGAAACACTTTAAACATAAGTATTGAAACATGTTGAACCAGTCCTTGAAGATGTCGATGCTCTAATGAAACCCTCAGGAGATCAAGGCTGATCAAACCATCCAGATATCCAACTACAGCGGGAGGAGACAAACTCGCTTCATCATTCCTGGGTATTTGTTAAAAGGAGACGAGGACTGGCCGCAGGAGATGTGTAAGGTAAGAGGGAACATTTTACAACCCAACCACGGATGTTCCTCCAAGAAATGTTAAATGGGAAGAACCCAGTGAGAAGAAGACAAAGTCTCTCTTATTCCTCAGTGAATACATCATTTCGTGTGTCTATCCTTTGGATCTTTTTTTTCCCCTCCTACCAGTTTTTATTTATCACTTTATTTGCAGGCATCTATAGTTTTACAGTGAAACACGTCACCTTTTATGGGTGGCACAGTGGTGCAGTGGTTAGCATTGTCACCTCACAGTAAAAAGGTTCTGGGTTTGAATCTGGGCCTTCCTGTGTGAGTCTGCATGTTCTCCATGTGCCTGCGTGGGTTCTCTCGGTTCTCCAGCTTCCTCCCACCATCCAGAAACATGAACCTCAGGTTAACTGGTGGTTCTACAAATGTCCCTGAGGTGTGAATGAGAGCGTGAATGGTCTTTGTTTGCGTCTGTCTCTATGTGTCCCTGTGGTGGACTGGTGACCTGTCCAGGTGAACCCCACCTTCACCCAATGTGAGCTGGGATAGACTCCGCCCCCCTGTGACCCTGTTCAGGATAAAGTGGATATAGATGATGGATGGATGTCACCTATTAGCTTCTTCTGTTCAAAACCAAAATACAACTTCTTACGGTCCAGAGGAATTTTATTACCTAACATGTCTCCAACAGCTACAAATACTGCTTCATTAAATGTGTGTTGGAGAACTTATAGCTGTGTGTGTGTGTGTGTGTGTGTGTGTGTGTGTGTGTGTGTGTGTGTGTGTGTGTGTGTGTGTGTGTGTGTGTGTGTGTGTGTGTGTGTGTGTGTGTGTGTGTGTGTGTGTGTGTAGGCCATATTGCAGTGGGAGAATGTGAACTGTATTGCAGTGGAGTGGAAGAACGGAGTGAAGACTCGGTACACTCAGGCTGCCAATAACGCCCGGCTGGTGGCTGCCCAGGTGGCTCACATGACCACCTTCCTCATGGTAAAGACTCCCTGTCCAACACTGGTGGACTACATGGATTACACCCGCAACATAAAATCCACCTTTTGTACAGAAGATACTCTTCTTCTGACAGCTAACTCTACTACACCAGGTTAAACACATCCTGCACTAAACTTTGTAGTAAACATAGAAAGATAAAAGTGATACCTGCTATCTATTCTCTTCTCACTCCAAGTAAAGGTATCTTTAGGTGATCAAACTAAATTCAGACACTATCAGAAATGTACACAAAAGTCTCACGAGGTTTAGAAATGGTGCAGAAAACACTGACTGATACAGGAAAGAAAGAAAAAGTTAGTTTAACTCGGGAAGAAAATCCTGCAGAGTTTCACCGTGGTTCATTCTGATCTCTTCATGATTTATCAGGATTTCATCACAATCTGACAACCTCAAGAGTTTATTACACCAAACTCACACAGTGTGACAGTCAATAAACTCACATGATTATTGTTTTTATACAGACGAAAGGCACCTGAAGACACAATACAGACACATTTTCCTTTTAAAGAAATATGCAAACAATGAATTCGATATTTTGATAATCTCAAGAGACAAATGGTCAAAGGATTTTCAAAACGGATGTATATGAAGCAGAGTGTACAAACATCCTCCTGTACAGACTACATTATGTTGTCTGTGAAGTGTCTTCATATTACTGCTGAGTAGAAGTGTAAACACAGAATAACTTTAAAATAAAATAACCGAGGGGTTAATGAGGCCCAGACAGACCACAGCTGGAGGCTGACAGGATGTCTGCTCGATACCGTACCTCTACTGTTAACGTACAGTCTGTACATTTCAGGGTCACTTCAAACAGACCGCCGATAAGTTCAGGATTATCGGACACAGTCTGGGAGCTCATGCTGCAGGAGAGACGGGCAGCAGGATCCCCGGCCTCGCTCGCATCACAGGTGAGCTGCTGCAGCACAACGGACCAAAACAGGTGCTTTAAAAATTTACATTAAAAGTGCAGTTTTGTTAAAAGTTTTGATTATTTCATATGAATACTGCTAGATTTTTTTTTTTTTTTTAACATTAAGAACAATATTTTTACTATCACAGATTGTGAAACTGGACTTGAACTGATGTCTGATAATAGTAAAGTAAAATGATTGACTTTTATCATGACTTTCATTGAGACCGGCCCAATATTGATAAAACCATACATTCTCATAAATACCGAGCTTACAGTTTCATACATTTATACATGAATGTATAATACTGTAAATATTCACTCATAGATTCAGTTCCTTTCTGACAAGTCTGTGCCGGTCCTAACAAGTTTTATTTATATGAACATAAGAAGTTTATGTTACATGATCACATCTAATGATGTGTTTAAAAATGATTAAAGTATCAGATGTATTATTATGTCATCTCTGCATCACCCTTTTGTTTTGTCAAACATTTTTAATCTGCAGCATCTAGAGCTGAAGAGACTCTCTGGGAGTCTGTCCTCCTGGAGGACGATGCTGAAGCTGGTAGAAAGCAGTTCCAGGATCAGACAGACTTCAGGTCCTATGGTTGTGATTGGCTGTTCTTCTCTGTTCAGGACTGGACCCAACTGAACCTTACTTCCAGGACACCGATGCCTCCGTTCGTCTGGACACTAGCGACGCCACCTTTGTGGACGTCATTCACACCGACGGACTTCCCTTTGACTCCAAACTCGGTACACGTCACTGACGGTCACGAGAGTTCGCACAGTGTCTTCACGTTACTTTCTACAATCTTTGTTTTCGTCCCTTCAGGTCTGGGCATGTCGGAGACGGTGGGTCACATCGACTTCTACCCCAACGGAGGAGAACTGATGCCCGGCTGCTCTGCCAACAGAGGAAAGCCCTCAGACCTGGACAACATCTGGCAGGGTGAGAAACCACAGCACGAAGCAGAAAAACAATCTGATTTAATCGCGGTCTTCCTGTCAACCAATCAGCTGCTGTATTTGGCAAATAGTTCATGCTGGTTCAATATACAAGCTGCTGTCAGAAATACAACCACCTCCCAACAAAGATGGATGATTCCAGTCCAACATCTCAGGAAACGTGTCGCACGTACTGGAGTACTGGAGTATTGGAGTATTGGAGTATTGGAGTATTGGAGTATTGGAGTACTGGAGTACTGGAGTGTTGGAGTATTGGAGTACTGGAGTACTGGAGTACTGGAGTATTAGAGTATTAGAGTATTAGAGTATTGGAGTATTGGAGTATTGGAGTATTGGAGTACTGGAGTATTGGGGTACTGGATTACTAGAGTATTGGAGTACTGGAGTATTGGAGTATTGCAGTACTGGAGTACTGGAGTACTGGAGTACTGGAGTACTGGAGTACTGGAGTGTTGGACTACTGGAGTACTGGAGTATTAGAGTACTGGGGTACTGGAGAACTGGAATACTGGAGTACTGGATTACTAGAGTACTGGGGTACTGGAGTATTGGAGTATTGGAGTATTGGAGTACTGGAGTACTGGAGTACTGGAGTATTAGAGTATTGGAGTACTGGAGTATTGCAGTACTGGAGTACTGGGTTACTAGAGTATTGGAGTACTGGAGTATTGGAGTATTGCAGTACTGGAGTACTGGAGTGTTGGAGTACTGGAGTACTGGAGTATTGGAGTATTGGAGTATTGGAGTATTGGAGTACTGGAGTACTGGAGTACTGGAGTATTAGAGTATTGGAGTACTGGAGTATTGCAGTACTGGAATACTGGAGTATTGGAGTATTCGAGTACTGGAGTACTGGAGTACTGGAGTACTGAAGTACTGGAGTACTTGAGTACTGGAGTATTGGAGTACTGGAGTATTGGAGTACTGGAGTACTGGAGTATTGGAGTATTGCAGTACTGGAGTGTTGGAGTACTGGAGTATTAGAGTACTGGGGTACTGGAGAACTGGAATACTGGAGTACTGGATTACTAGAGTACTGGGGTACTGGAGTATTGGAGTATTGGAGTATTGGAGTACTGGAGTACTGGAGTATTAGAGTATTGGAGTACTGGAGTATTGCAGTACTGGAGTACTGGGTTACTAGAGTATTGGAGTACTGGAGTATTGGAGTATTGCAGTACTGGAGTACTGGAGTGTTGGAGTACTGGAGTACTGGAGTATTGGAGTATTGGAGTATTGGAGTACTGGAGTACTGGAGTATTAGAGTATTGGAGTACTGGAGTATTGCAGTACTGGAATACTGGAGTATTGGAGTATTCGAGTACTGGAGTACTGGAGTACTGAAGTACTGGAGTACTTGAGTACTGGAGTACTTGAGTACTGGAGTATTGGAGTACTGGAGTACTGGAGTACTGGGGTATTGGGGTACTGGAGTACTGGAGTATTGGAGTATTAGAGTATTGGAGTACTGGAGTACTGGAGTATTGGAGTATTGGAGTACTGGAGTATTGCAGTACTGGTGTACTGGAGTATTAGAGTATTGGAGTACTGGAGTAGTGCAGTACTGGAGTATTGGAGTACTGGAGTACTGGAGTACTGGAGTACTGAGGTACTAGGGTACTGGAGTACTGGAGTATTGGAGTATTAGAGTATTGGGGTACTGGAGTACTGGAGTACTGGAGTATTGGAGTATTGGAGTACTGGAGTACTGGGTGACTGGAGTACTGGAGTATTGGAGGACTGGAGTACTGGAGTACTGGGGTATTGGGGTACTGGAGTACTGGAGTATTGGAGTATTAGAGTATTGGAGTACTGGAGTACTGGAGTATTGGATTATTGGAGAACTGGAGTATTGCAGTACTGGAGTACTGGAGTACTGGAGTACTGGAGTTCTGGTCCCAATGGAAACCTTATGAAGGAAGTCCAGGTCCAGTTTTTCCTGCTGGACCGATCTGAGCAGATCTTTTCTGAAAGGGAGGATAACGACCTTCTTCTGAAATGTGCCGCTGAGTTGCAAGGCTCAAGTGGCAGCATTGGTTCCATGCCTGGGTCTGGAGGGGAGATGGAGGGGGTGGGGGATGAGGGGGGGGGGTGTCACAGCTGAATTGGCCCCTTTTGATCCTATAGATAAGAGAGGGAGAGTGGGAGCCAGGGCTGCATAGCTGGAGGTCCGGGAGTGCCTGGTGTTCGCTGTGTACTGGAGGAGAAAACAAAATAAACTTTGACCTCTTTCCATATCTGCCCCCCTCTCCCTAACCTTCCCCCCTCCTCCACCTACCACCACCACTAACAACACGGCTCACATTCTGACTACCATCATCATCATTATTATTACATTACTTTCTCTAACTTCTTCCTGACTAGTTTTTGTCGGTGCTCATTTTAAAAACCAATGCAGAGGATTTCCTGATAGTTTTAAACATAAAATACTTCTTGATCTTCCAATATTTCCGGTCAGAGTCATTAGTTCAGACTTTGCTTTTTGACATGCATGACTGCAATCTGCATTCACGTCTGTACTTCTTCCTCTTCTAACACCAAGTCGTCCTTCCTCCTCTGCTTCCTGTCATCTGATCCGATCTGTTCTCAGGTACCTCAAAGTTCGACGCCTGTAACCACGCCCGAGCCTACGAGTACTACATCGAGAGCGTTGTTAAATCTCAGGGCTTCGTCGGATTCCCCTGTAGTGACAAAAAGAGCTTTGCTGATGTAAGTATTGGGAACAACGACCTCCACTGACCTCTAGTCGCTCGAATGCCATCTCTGGATGTTGTGTTTGAAGTCAGTGGGTTAAAATACATCTAAATTCTTTGGAAGAGAACTTTAATGACTTCTCTCTTTAGCCCAGATCAATTTACTGTAGTAATTCAAACAAGATATCAGCCTGGAATATGAAATGTTTTTGAATAGTAGGTTTTTTTTTTTTTAACTTTTATTGATTTCTTTTTTACAACTTGCAATGAGTTTACTTGAGGAGGAAGAATGTAAAACATACAAACCTTCCTTACAAATGTTTACTTGTATTAAGTGCAACACTTTAATCAGTTGAATATACTGAACTCAACTCTCACAAGTCAATTTATTATTACAGGTGCACCGACACAAAAGTAGTCTTATAATTTCTGAACTGGCTGAAGTGGAACTTTAAGGTTTCATATGTGAAATGTTTATCTGTAAAGTGAGGAGAGCAACAGTTTGTAAGATAAAGAGAACAAGTGAAACAAACAGGAGGAGACTTGAAATACTTGGAGGGGAGTTTATATAACTGACATGGAAATGAAAGAGTCTTCATGAATGTTGATGACTGTTGTCTTTAAGTGTCACTTATGTCACTTTGATGCAAAGTTGACATTGTTTGCCTTGTTCTTGTTGAGACACATTTTGTTTCTTATCATTTCCAGTTCCTGCAGGAGTTTTATTAACAACAGTCAATATGTTTTAATAGACCCTAAAGTTTGTGTGTTTTTAAAATAGGCTTAAAAACAATTGAGAAGTCACTTTATGGTAAAAGTCAAAATACAAGAACAAATACCAAAACAATTGAGATAGAATATGATATAGAATATTTGAGATAAGATACACGTTTTTATATTTGTTAATACTTTTTAAGTGAGACTTTATTTATGCTTTAAAGCTTTGCTGGTTTGCCTTGAATTTCTGACAGAAAAAAAAACAAACACAACAAACAAACAAATATACAAATAATGAATGCTATCAGGCTAGTTACATGTTACTATACCTACATGTCCATTTGTTCCCAGGAGATTTGTAGTATTACTACCCGTAATAGTTTTCATAAAAATATTACAGCATATGTATCATGGAATAAAATTATATTTATCATATTAACAATATTTATGATCAGAAGCTTTTTATTGTGTGGTAATCAGTTTTAGTAACATTTTCTTAGCTTCAATACTTTTACCACAAAGTGACAAAATCTAAAAAAATTTCAGTGCATGTTATTAGAAAACTATTTGACCCTTAACAGACTTTGTTTTGTTGTATCAAGAAATCAGATATCAGAAAGTTCTCTGAGACTAAGTGTCAGAAAAACTCTTTACAAAAAGGTTTTTATTTCTAGACTGCGGTTTTTGTTGCTGACTTCTGGAGAGCAAGCCGTCAGAAAAGGCTTGTTATTTCAGGACGTAGTGACATCTAGTGGATTATTTTTAGCATGACAAACCTAAAATATGTTCAGTTTGGTTCAACACATTTTCAAAAAGACATAGGGACTCAAAATGTGCTCTACCAATTCATGTACGTGACACGTGTCATGTCAGTTTATGCTCAGCCCCTCAGGTAGTGTTCCCAAAATTAGTTTAGAAGTATGCAAATGCTTAAGAAAGCAAACGTAAGATGTAAATGTATTCTGCTAGGTTACTTTTGAACTGAACTGCAGGGTATGTTTCTACAAATTAAAAAAAAAAAAGGGCTGGTTGAGTTGCTACTGGGGCCAAAAACATATCACCAAATCACAACACAGGTCATTGAACACATTAAAGTCCTTACAGCAGATCCTGCTGTCACCAGCCATCATACTCCACCTGAACAGTTACATCCAACTGGATGGTGCAGCGCGGCTGATATCACAGCCTCAACAGGTCAAAGGTCAGCTCTGTCCAGATGCTTCGCAGTTGGTCAACAACATGGAAGCATCGAGAACTGGATCCTGATTCACTCCTAAAAGTTTCTTACAGGTGAATTCTCCCCCAAAATGCCATGTCAGCAGTGTGTTGTTGGTTCCATAGAATACCCCCATTAATGTTACTCCTATCTATTTATGTGATCAAATCTCCTTGTGTGATTAAGCTTTTTTTTTTTAGATTTAAAAAATTTCCCCTCGGGGATTAATAAAGTAAATACCTACCTACCTACCTAGCTGTTAGTAAATCCACTAATGATTTCACACTTACTGTAAATACACGTGTTAGCAGACGTTTGATGAGTTTAAGTCAAAGATTATTGCCACAAGCGTCCGTGCAAAAGTCTTGAGATGAATTGTAAAAATGTGCATCAATGGATCCAGTTTGATAAAAGTTGTAACGGGCCTGAATTTGTACATAAAAATAGCCCCCAGAGGGTCTGTGATGATCCCAGCGGCTACAGCTGAGGGCTCAGGGAGGAATCTGATGTCCTCAGTTAAAAATGTGTCTGGTGCCGGTCAGATGGGCTCAGACGTACGAAGGGCCGGAGGAGGAAAGGCGCCACATCTCCACCAGCCCAGCATGTGCGTGGGGCCGCCACCTGTTGCTGCTTTATGACACCGATACGGCCGCTAACCATTTCTTGGGTTTCAGAAGTTGATTCTGCAATATTGGATTTTTGCTGCGGCGGACGGGCCCATGCAAACGGGCTTCCCTCATGTCTTCTGTGGGGAAGGCTTGTATCTGCAGCTGTCGGCGTTAATGACAGTTTATCCCCGCTTCGGACACATGTCCCGATCAAAGGAGGCTCGGGGAGCGCCAAGAATGACCTCATGTGACTATGTGCCTGTTGAGAGATGACAACACCTCCTTGTCGTTCACCTCGTAAACACTCGCTGCTGTTATTCCTGCAGCCGGAGTGACTAGCTGCACAACTCACTGCAAAACCTGCACAATTCCCCACCTACACATTTATAAGGTGGCAATCTGCAGTATTTTAAAGGAGCATGTGGGAAAAGTCTTTTATGTTTGTCACTTTCCCCGACTGTTCCCTGACAGCAAAAGACTCTCCGACTCACGGGGTGAGCTTGTTCTTCACACCTCAGCGTGTCCTTGTCTTCACAGGGAAAGTGTTTCCCGTGTGCAGACAGCCAATGTCCTCTGATGGGCCACCGTGCTGACAGGTTCTCCGTGACCCACAGAGACTCAAAGACAAAGTACTTCCTCAACACGGGCCACTCAAAGCCCTTTGGCCGTAAGTACCTCGCCCTTCCTGTCCTGGTAAAACTGAAGAGCGACTTACAGCTTGGAAGAGGTCAATGTAAGATTTCACTGGAAAGAAGCCCTGAAAATGTTCGTATTATTTGTGTTCAGTGAACAATTGGTATTTACAGATTTAAGGTTTTCACGTTGAAGGATAACGTAGTTTTCTATCAGCTAGTAGCGTTCTCCATTGATGTCTTTTGCTACTGGGAGTAGAGTCACAAACCCATTGTCCTCCATCCAAACAAAGCTCTTTTTGAAATATGCTGAAACTGTGACTTTTATCTGGAGGTTTAAAATGAAGTTTTCAAGATTTTTGAGTTTGCATTGAACATTTTTGGAGCCCCAGACTGCAGGCTGTGCTACCGGGCCCTGCTGAGGTATTGAGTGGAAATAATGAGATTCATTCTTAAGTATCCAATATAACAGGTTGTTAGTGACATATTAATGACCAGGAATGATGTCATCAGCCAGTATCCCTCTCCAGGGACAGACTGACTCGGGACTTTCCCCCGAGGAGGCGTCCCTCACCCCGATGATCCGATTCTACCATCACACGTCTACCATCAATCCCATTCACTGCATTTTAAAAAGCCTAACTGCTGCCCTGTGGAGCTCATATGTATAGAGACTCCTGAAATTAAGATACAATCAACCACGTGTGTGGAAATAAATAAAATCCTCCACACAGCCCGTACAGCTGTGGAAAACATCAGTTTATGTACTCGTGCATAAACAGTTCACACCAAACCTGAAACCGCGTCGGCGGAAGACATTTATTTGTTCCTTTAGTGATTTTCAGGGTTTTCACACCAACAACATGTCGGTAGAAAGAAGGTTTTAAAGTGGGATGAAGAAACAGAAACATCTGCTGTTGAATGAAGGAAAAGCAGAAGAGCCACAGACTGCATTTTAAAATAAGCAACTGTACAGCAGAAACATTTTTATATCCTGGTACAAAAAAACAGTTTTGTCTTTAGCTGACTTCCCCTCCCAGAACAACTTTATGGGGGAGGATTTCCTGAGGGCGGGGCTGCTTTGAGGGACAGGTGGGTTTCTGGTTTCTGGTTTCAGACGCCCCACCTCACCTCCACCCGCTCGGTCTTTGGATTAACTGGGGGACATCTGCCAAGATGGGCAGAGCGACCCGGAACTGAGCTTCAGAACCTTGGATGATGTCTGTCTGTCTTTAAACACACCCTGTGGTGATAACTGAACATGCATCATTATCACACTAAGTTGTCACTGCGCCCTGTTTCTGTCCTTTTCTAGGTTACAGCTACAAAGTGACAGTAACCCTGGACGGTCCCAGCTGGCCCAACCTCGGCCTCATGTACGTGGCGCTCACCGGAGGCGATGAAAGCACCAAAGAGTTCCAGCTTCACATGTGAGAATATTACTGCACATTGTTCGGTCCATGCAGCACACGAAGAAGGAGGCAGAAACCTTCACAAGTAACTCCTCCACGTTACATCGCTTTCTCAACATCAGCATCGCTGCTTCTCTGTTTGAGTTGAGTGGTGTGTTCACATATCGGGCAGATTGTTGTATCGCCGCAGTGGGAGGAGAGTAACAGCTGTCAGAGAAGGTTTTGTTGACGTGGTCAGAGGTGGTTCGGAAGCTGATCCTGTTGCATTCAAACCACGTGCACACTTAGACGTGCACAGAGCATGGAAACGGTCAGCAGTTAGTGTTACAGCACCTGACTTACACTTTTTACTTTGTTCACTCGAACACCAACAAATCTGTGGAGAATCTTTGTAGAAGAAGCAATAATTGATCTTTTTCCACACTTCCTTTCCTCCGTCACATACCAAAGACATGCAGCTACACGAGAAAAACACTTTTAATTTCCTCACTTTTCAGGAGGAATGAAGCATTTTTCAATGAGCTGTGAAATGAAGCTGAAACGTAGAACGGTGGTGTGGCCGGATGATACTCAGCCATTACTCCGGCTTTACTCCTGTACGTTATTCCACAGTCATGTATGTAGTATCTTCTTACATTATTATAAATATTCTTACAAATTACTATCAATTCACTCGTTCAAACAAACCACTTAACTCAGTTTATATAACCAGAATACAGACTCTCCTTATTTACCAAGCATACATACATCCAGCTGTCCAATGTGAGCTGGGATAGGCTCCGCCCCCCGTGACCCTGTTCATGGTGAAGCGGGTTGAATTGATAATGGATGGATGGATGGAACATACATACATGTAATTTGGCTCCCACAGATGGTGCTTAAGTCTAATGAGCCTCATAGGATGTTTGAATATTAATACCAAATATCCACCTTTCCATTTTCCTTGCGGCCTTTTTATTCACACTAATCAGATTTCATAGTAATTGTGATACACAAAGCTGTTGTAACCAATACAAAATTAAGTTTAGTCAGACATAACTTCAACATCTGGTCGGTTGGAGTAAGTCATGAAAAAGGAAAACAGTAGAAACAGCAATGAGAGTGTAAAGTCTTTAAATGAAGTACTGCTTCATGTAGAGCAGTGCATGTTATGAATGAGCAGAACATCATCATGTTTGACGTGTTCCACAGGGGTCTGTTGAGTCCTGGGAGGAAGTATGACCTGCTGATCAACGCTGAGGTGGACTTCGGGGAGGTGACCGAGGTGAAGTTTCGGTGGAACAACCACATCTTTAACCCCCTGAAGCCTCGGTACGGTGCCTCCAAGGTGGAGCTGCTGAGGGGGAAAGACAAGAAGATGTAAGTTTGTCAGACGTCTCGTACCTCAAATAGCAGAAAATCACACCAACCTGTACAAGTACAGCTTGTAAAGCCACTTAAAATGAAATAAGGTGGAAATAAGGAGATAGTTTGTTGGTATAATGTAAAATATAAATATTTTGCCACGACACCCATCTGAAACACACTTCATTGGTTTGTTTGAGCTGTGATATATGTTAACCAAGGCCAGGTGAAAACCCTGGAAGCAGCTGGACTGTATATTAAACAAAGAGGGCTTTTAATTTGAAACAAATACAGGTAATCGAGGCGTTCAGTCGACCGAGGTTGTAGCTTCATCCCTCAGCTTCATCCCTCCACAGGGAGCTGGGAAGGAATGAAAAACAGAGCTAAGTTTATAGTTATATGTAAATCAGCAGTAGTTGTAAGAACGCTACAACAATCCACTGATCAAAAGTTTGACATTTTTTAGACCTGTTGCTCCAGAGGCAAAGATTCATATACAAGATAGTTTATCCATCATGGAAAATGTTTCATGTTGATGTTATGGTAAATTATTTCCTTATCTTATCCAAAAAAAAGAGATAACACATTAAAAATTACATTTATTTCACAGTAATGGAGAAAAACAAACTGTTGCATTTGTCTGTAAACAGAAAGTTCAACCGATAAAATAAAAATCTTTGTGGCTGTTTTTATTGGAAAAAAAGAACTAAGAAAAGCAAAACATAGCATAAATAATTTAATTGTATTACAAACCAAAAAACACAAATCAAAATAGCCCCGTTTTGATGAAAGCTGATTAAGGTCTTTAGGTCTTTATATCATACTCATACTAAAACTGCATCCACCAAACGGATGGAAAACAAAATCATAGAATTTGTTCTAAATATATTTGTTATTATTTGATCAGTTACTGATGTTAATTTTCACAATAATTTCTGTGTCTCTTGTGTTACCTGCTGAGCTTCACCTCTGTACTCATCCAGCTGATGTGGGAAGTGCCCCCTCTGGTGGTTTCATGGAGAGTCACAGGATGGGGGGGGGGGGCAGTTAACCCTTTGGTTGTTTATTAATTTAAAACAACAGACAGGTGTTCTCCTCCACTCTGACATCTTTAATGTTTGGAGTTAGTTTTACAATAGAGACATAAAGACAAATTTAAAAATTCTTATTTGGGATTTGGTGATGTGTAAAAACATCAAACCTTGACATCCCTTAAAGACGTACTGCGTCTATATATGATCATAAACAAGTCTTACAGAAATCAGGAATCAGCTGATAAGATATGGTTGAGTGTGTTTTGGTCTGCAGCCAAAGCTGAAGGTAAAATCTTCATGAGAAGTGATGAAGCGAGTTTCTGTTATTAAACTGCAGTAGTTCTCAAGCTGCAGTTAAACATGGAGCAGCATGGAACTATAGTGCCCTCTAGTGGTGAGGCCGCTGGGATGGGATGACATCATGTTTAATTAATAAAAAACAAAACATAGTGACTCGGGAAAGAATTAAAATCATTTATTTTTATTTTTAGAGTTAATGCTTCTCAGATTGTCGGCATACAAAGTATTACTGCATAAGATGATTTATGACTCAGTACCAATGTCTGAATCAGAGGACTGTTGTTTAAACATTGTTATTAAAGCTGATACTTAAATCAAATATTCATTGAGGTTGTCCGCTACGACGTCTCACCGTGTTTCTTTTTATCTGGTTTCTTCCTTCACAGATCCGTCTTCTGCAGCTATAACAACGTGAGGGAGAATGTGATCCAGTCGGTGCTTCCATGCCAAAGTTAACCAGCTCCAGTCGCTCCCCTCGGGCTCTTTCAATAAAGATTCTGAACTGAAACCTTTTCAGCTGTCTGTCCTTTCATTTTTTTTTATAACTCCATACATGTTCTTTTTTTATAACTCATATGTTCTTTTTTATAACTCCATACATGTTCTTTTTTTATAACTCCATATGTTCTTTTTTTTTATAACTCCATATGTTCTTTTTTATAACTCCATACATGTTCTTTTTTTATAACTCCATATGTTCTTTTTTTATAACTCCCACATGTTCTTTTTTTTATAACTCCATATGTTCTTTTTTATAACTCCATATGTTCTTTTTTTATAACTCCATATGTTCTTTTTTTATAACTCCATACATGTTCTTTTTTTTTATAACTCCATATGTTCTTTTTTTATAACTCCATATGTTCTTTTTTTTTATAACTCATACATGTTCATATGTTTTTTTTTTCATACATGTTCTTTTTTTTATAACTCCATACATGTTCTTTTTTTATAACTCCATACATGTTCTTTTTTTTTATAACTCTATACATGTTGTTCTTTTTTTATAACTCCATACATGTTCTTTTTTTTTTTATAACTCCATATGTTCTTTTTTTATAACTCC